>NW_027533339.1:608790-653141 GCF_008692635.1 Crocuta crocuta | reverse complement strand
TTGGAGAAGTGTCTGTTCATATCTTCTGCCCATTTCTTCACTGGGTTGTTTGTTTTTCGTGTGTGGAGTTTGGTGAGTTCCTTATAGATTTTGGATATTAACCCTTTAACTGATATGTCATTTGCAACTATCTTTTCCCATTCTGTTGGTTGCCTGTTAGTTTTATGGAAGAAGCAGAAGCTCTTAATCTTGATGAGGTCCCAACATCAAGTTTATTTATTTATTTTTTTTATTTTTGGTTTATTTTTGCTCTTGATTCTTTTGCTTTTGGGGATGTGTCAAGTAAGAAATTGCTGCGGTAGAGGTCAAGGAGGTTGTTTCCTGCTTTCTCCTCTAGGGTTTTGATGGTTTCCTGTCTCACATTCAGGTCCTTTATCCATTTTGAGTTTATTTTTGTGTATGGTGTGAGAAAATGATTTAGTTTCATTCTTCTGCATGTTGCTGTCCAGTTCTCCCAGCACCATCTGTTAAAGAGGCTGTCTTTTCTCCATTGGATACTCTTTCCTGCTTCATGGACATTCTTTTAAACAACAAAAAAAGGGGCACCTGGGTGGCTCAGTCGGTGGAATATCTGACTTAGGCTCAGGTCATGATCTGGCATTTTGTGAGTTCGAGCCTCACTTCAGGCTCAGTGCTGTCAGCTAAGGGCCTGGAGCATGCTTTGGATTCTGTATCTCCCTCTCTTTCTGTCCCTTTCCCACTCATGCTGTGTCTCTGTCTCTCAGAAATGAATAAACATTAACAAAAATTTAAACATCAAAAAAGGACTTTGTTTCTTTTGGGTGAGAGCCTTTATAACCAGCCTCCCCCTTCATGTTCTTGTTTATTTTTTTCTATTCAGCAAGTTTAAAGATGATGAAAGGTTACAGTTTATACCTGAAAACAAATTAACTAGCACTGCACTCTAACCTTGTTGAACATAGAAAGAGATATGTGATTAGTTGGACTAGAAATTCTCAATCCACCAAATTGACTCAATAAATTTTCTTATATAACAGTGACTGTGTGTGTTTTCTGATCTTGACCAATTCCCTAGGAAAATAAGGTGGAGAAAAAGCAGAAGCAGAGATTGGAAGGATTAAATGGTCTAAAGACTTAGTCTTAACTCTCAGAGAGAATAATTGGTATTGACTTATTCCTGTGTTTTAAATTGTAGCCCATAGTCTACCTACTTGTTTAAAATTGAAGATTGGGGCATGTGGGTGGCTCAGTTGGTTGAGTGTCTTGCCCCTTGATTTTGGCTCAGGTCATGGTCCCAGGTTTGTGGAACTGAGTCCCTTGTCAGATTCTGTGCTGAGTATGGAGGCTGCTGAAGATTCTCTCTCTTTTCCCCTCTGCTCCTCTCCCCCTGCTTGCATGTGCTCTCTCTCTCTCTCTCTAAAATACATAAAATAAACATAAAATAAAATTGAAGATTAAAACAAGTGAAACCTATGCTGGCAAAATGCCCTCCTCTCCAACTTTTTAGATAAGGCCCATGATGAAAGGAAAACTTGTTCACTACAATAAACTAAGCTTCATAAATCTATTAAAATGTATATCATTTTAATTAATTAAGTGTCATTTTGCCTTAAGATTTTAAAGCATTCTTTCATCTATGCAAAGCCCTCTTTTAAGTTTCTGCAACTTAATTTCATGTTAAAGCTGCGAAATGGTTTAAAAAGATAGAAGCTATTACTTCCCAATCAGAAGTTTGCCCTATTTCAAGATGGCAAGAATATACAAACTCTTTGCCTACTTATATTTACTTCCATTAGTTTCAGGCCCAGTGTAGTTGTTTTGTTTGTTTTAGCTTCAACTTTTATTTCTGTGAAATTGAACAGTATGCCAAGTGGCATATAATTTAATGAGCTGGATTGACGGGGCAGAAGCTTAGCATCAGATGGGTGATTGCACTAGGTATCCTTTGTAGATTCTCTCTCTCTTTCTAACCCTGGGATTCTAATTCTCTGATTATTATAAAACACAATTAAAAGGAGATGTTAGAAAGATGAGGTTCTGATGCCAGGTTTCCATTTTTGTTTTCTTATCGTGATGATGCCTCTACCCCTTCCTTGCAAGCTTAAATCCAATCTCTTCTGTTGATATTCTTTAACTTGGGAGTGCAGACATGGCTGAAGTGATTGAGAAACCATAATTAGGATGGTTAATGAACAGTGAAATGCTGCCTCCCTTTGTATTAAGAGCAGTTAGGGTGCTGCATTAGCAAAAGTAGAACTCAGTCTCGTTTTCCCCCCATGGTTATTAATTGACCTCCTTGTCATCAGTTGAGACATGAGAAGAATAAAAATTTTCAGCCTAAATATTGGAGTTGGTGGGTGTTGCTGTGCAACTGGGCATTGATTTCCTTTTTTGTTCCTTTCTATTCCTTCCATATTGATCCTCCCTGTCACAGCTCAAGGATTCTCCCATTATCTTACAAAAGAAAAAAAAAAACTGTTCTAAAGTTTCAGAGGTTTGATTTCAGTGTCATAAAGTTTCCACTGTGGAGTTATATTTGAGGATTCCTAAAATCTTCTAATCTAGTCCACTGCTGTTTCACTGAAGAAAAGACATTTTCTGGGAAGTTAACCGATGTGGATGTGGTTAAAGTCATTCAGCCAGGTTTTGCATCTAACATTATGCAAAAGCTGATGGGTTTGTTTGTTTGTTTGTTTGTTTGTTTGTTTTTTAGGTAGACTTGCTAGACAAAAACAAACTGATGAATAAAGGGGAAGGTTTTCTGAAAATAAAACTGTAGTCATCCATGTCAAAATTAGGTTAACTTGAAACATCAAAGAAGTTTTGCTTTGTATAAGAGAACATAGAGGTGATTTTTATTTATCAAAAAGAAGAATGGTTCATGACAAAAAATAAATGTTTGTGATATATTTCCATATGTTTTCCATTATCATTTTATTAAGATACAATTCATGGGTTATAAAGTTCACCATTTAAAAATGTACAATTCAGTAGATATACTTTAGATACGAATATTAAATGAGTATATTGTAAAGACTCAGGAGACCTCTAGACTTTTTTCTCTACATTTTGACAAAGATTTACCTTTCTTTTGTTTGCATTGTTTTTAAATAACTAATGGAGTGAACCAGTGACATTGGGGCATTGTTTGAAAATGGCTATGTCACAGTCTGGGGGTAGCTAAAGTATGGAAAGCCAAGTTAACAGGTGAGACAGGCACCTGTCACTATGGGACAGATTTTATTTGCTGTTTGCTGTACTTGAGTCCCTGATACTACAGAGGATTGCAGTCTTCATTTTACTTATGAGTTTCCCACTATAATAATCCAGGGTTTTTCAGGGCAAGGAATGGATTATTTTTATTGGGATATCCTTGGGACTGGAAAGCTAAGTATTTCTCAAATAAATAGAGGAATAACTTTCAAACATGAGGCAGAAACTGGTTTGCTCTTTGTATCTCCTTCGCAAGTATAATGTCACACTGAGATGGACACCATTTATCAACCCATGAAAAAAGGTGTGTCAGTATGTTATAATATTACTGTATGACAGCAGGGGTCCTGTAGGGACAGTCCTGTAGNGGGTCCATCTTTGACTTTCCTTGGTAGGCCTCCTTTAGACAGTATATTATTAGGACAGGGCAGAAGATCAAGCTTCCTGATAAGGATTCTGTGCACAGACAAGGAAGCCATTCATTGCCCTGCCTGAAAGGAAGCAGAAGAATGCTGATTGCAGAACTCACTTTTCCTATGCTCAGAATCTATGAAGAAAGATGATCTGGAGTATTCATGTCTCAGGGCCAAATCTAAGGAGAAGAAAAATCACCTTTCCTCAAAGCTAAAAGTCTAACAACTTTCACAAAAAAAAAAAAAAAAAAAAAAAGCTAGTAGTTTTAGTATTTATCTCCCTGCAGTTTTATCATTAAAATATTTGCATGAAAAGAACATCTTTGTTTCCTCAAGATTTCAGCTGCTCTTGGTACTCATTTGCTCTTGAAAAGGGATATAATCCTTTTGTTTTTGATCTGTAATCATTCCACAGCAACCAATTGTGAAGCCACAGACCAAGGATTGTAATTTTCATTAGAGAGTAAACAAATGAACTCTGTGAGACAAAACTGCTCATTTCTTCCAAATATCACTGAACACAATGGAAGGCTAATTATAAAACTACTAGCTACTACTAAAAAAATTATGCCAAATCATAAATGTCCACTTCTTTAGAGGTCTCTTCTCTCCCAGCTTTGTATTCTGTCCATCTCATGCAATAACCCAGGTACTTTGCTAGGCTCTGGGGGGTACAAAGATAAAGAATACATAACCCCTGCTCTTGAATTCTGAACCTAAATGTTCCTTCAGTTTTTTAGCTAAACATTAGGCCAAACCTGCAATAAGTGGATTTTGTTGGCCTTCCCCTATTATGCAGCTATAAGTTTTACTCCAGTGTAATGCAACTTGGATTTTAGTCTGTACTTGTTATATCCACCATGTTGAGATTTTTTGTTTTCTAATATCCAGTATATTCAGTGATTTAGAAATCCAGAAAGAGTGCTAGCAGTTATCTAAAATCTGTTCTTCAGAGTCTAAATTTGCTAGTTTCTTGGACAGAAAAAGAAATCCTTAAAACTTGTAGGGCTTTAGACTCATTTTAGAGAAAACTATTTTTCTTCCTCATATTTCGTTACCTGAGTTCAGATTAAGGATCAACATTTGTTCTTTATTACGTTTCTGTGGCCAAACTTCTGAATGTTTCCCTAGGCTGTGGAAGTAGGAATCAAGCATAGTATTTTGTGTTATTATATCAAGCAAAATTTTCTAACTGGATGAAATATGTATACTCAGAAAGAAATACAAGATGCTAAAATATCACAGAGATCTCCCGCTCTCTGTTCTTCCCTTATTATGAATCATTGATTAAGGTAGCTTACTTGTATTTTAATATTGTTATTGATAAAAGAGGTTTGTCTGTTAGAACAAATTTTTATATTTGTTACTTTACCCATATTGCTATTTATATATTGTTTGGCCTCTTTGTATTTTGTTTGCTGTCTTGCTGAATTATTAAAGGAATGAGGTGACTGGATGGCTCAGTTGCTTGAACATCTGACTCTTGATTTTGGCTCAGGTCATGATCCCAGGGTCATGGGATGGAGCCCCATGTCAGGCATCTCACTGAACATGAAGCCTGCTTGGGATTCTCTCTCTCTCTCTCTCTCTCTCTCTCTCTCTCTCATTCCCTTTGCCTTTCTTCCCCACTTGCCTGCTCTCTCTCTCTGTCAAAAAATAATAATAATAAATTTTAAGAAAGTATACTGTCATGGAATAAGTAAGATTTATGCTGAATAAAAAAAGCAAAGCTATAATCTAATAATTATTCTTAATAAACAAAAAGTATTTTAAATGAACTCAAATGTAATTATATTTATTTTCCAGAATAAAATTCCATTTACTTTTATTGAATAGATGTGTGATAATATTTTCCATTTTGAACAAAGAGAGGCATTTTTATATAACACTACTTGTAAACAAACATATACAGATCCCCTAATTAGGGTATGTCAGTTCAGACTTTTCTATCATTGGCTCTGGGAAGGGATAGTTTTATTCTTCCAACACACTCTAGGCTGTATTCAGTTTGTGCAACCTCATTGAACTATGGCTCAGCCAGTGGATTATTCTCAGTAGTCTTGATGATCAATACAGATTTCAGTAAAGTCAATGAATTTACAGCTATCAGCATTGTTGAGGAAGATAATCTGAAGAACACATCAGTCTGTTACCATCAGGTTCAAACTTTTGTATATATTTTAAGACTCAGCGTTAATCAGGGAATGAAACTATAATTACAGAAGAAATGAGTTTCCTAATTTCAAAAAACTTTCATGGAAAATGAGTCAAAAGTCTAAAATTGTTAAAGTTGTTAAAATAATATCTGTATATTTTACTTGCACATGCACTGGGGCTAGCCATTTATAGACTACGAGGATACATAGTAGACTGTATTTTGTTCAGGAATTTACAGTAGAGTTAAGGAGTTAAGGAATTATGAAATGAAAAGTTTATGACGATTTTACACAGCTTTAAAAGAATAAATGTTACAAGTTTAAACCTAACTGTGAAATGGATGCCCCACACTGTGATGTATGGTGGTGGACACATATGAAAGCATGTGGTAGAGGTCTCTAGGTACCACTGGGTTAGGACCATGGAATTTGAATTAAACCTTGAAAGAAAAGGTAGGATTCAGAAAAACAAGATAAGAACGTTCTCTCCAGACAAGCGATATTCCAGTGTGAAAAAGTCAAAATTGAAAACTGCTGACATGGGCAGACTAAAAGGGAGCCAAGGACTGGAATATAGGAATATCCACTTGGATTGACTGTGGCCAGTTCAACATTTATATTGAGGTAGTATGCACACTTAAGAACACAATATGGCAATCCCTGACTTTAAGTAACTTTAAGTCTGTACAGGAAACAAAACAATATAAACATATATGGGACAAATGTAGAAAGTGCTCTGGGCACTCAACACGTAATCACCCAAAGCATTCAATAAGTTATTTCAAAGAGAACTCTAGTGAATCTTCAAGCTGCAGTATTCAAAAACACCTATGTGTTTGGATTACAATGACTGTTTCTACATTTGTCTTTGTACACGTAAACTGATAATTATGAGCTTTCTTTTGTGTTTCGTTTAATGCCTACTGCAATCCCTTGTTATAAATATGCCTCTTTCACTGGCAACCTACATTTTGAGCATGGAGCTGTCCCTCCCACAGTAGTTAACAAAATACTTGAAACCAGGCTACTAATACAGGCTGACAACTGCCATAATTTTGTTATGTTCAGATTCAGTAAAGTATAGTTATGTGGTGAAGCAGTTCAGCTCTTTGGTAATGACAGATTTATTGAAGACAAGCTTTCAGAAGAACTGTACTAGAAATCCTATTAAAGTGCCATCCATTAAACCATTAGGATAGTCATTAAAACTGTTAGTGCAGACTTGTTATTCATGAGTTATTGGTCTCTTTCCATTCTCAGTAGTTTCTGTCAATACTACTCTACCCTTTGCTCCATTGTGATTGTTCCGTTCCAAGAAAACGAATGTATATCAGCTTTCTTTTCCTGCAAAATTTGTGAGGAGGGGGTGGGTAGAAGAGAGATTTGGTTGGGAGGGTGGAAATAAAAAGAGATTCAAACCCTGTGCATCATTTTTCCCAATTATATAGGATAAAGATTATACTTAAGATCCCACCCTTTTTATTTTGATAAGAGTCATGTTAAAATCTAGCCAAGCTATAACCAATCTAATCAAGCTATAGCTTGCCTTTCATTTTCAAAAAATAAAAAATAAAAAGAAAGAAAGAAAGAAAGAAAGAAAGAAAGAAAGAAAGAAAGAAAGAAAGAAAGAAAGAAAGAAAGAAAAGAAAAGAAAGAAAAAGATTTGAAAGTGGAAAGTACTGTTCTGTGGTATTATTGCATCCTTAAACCAAACTGACAGAGACATCAGGTCTTTAATCTATTTTTCCTTTCTCTTCACAGTTTTGGAATAAGGAATTGAATTTTATGATAGTAAATTTAAAGTTGCAACTTAATATACATGCATTGCAGTGTAGTAGTTAAGAGCCCAGCCTCCAAAGTCAGAAAACTCTGGATTCACATCCCAATTTCACTGCTTTATGGACTACCAGGGTGATTTGGGGGAAATATCTTAACTCTTCTAGGCCTCAGTTTCTTTACTTGTAATACAGAGATAAGAGTATCTACCTAAATTTAAGGATCACTGTACATGAGACTGAGTGTATCATGATGTTGCATTCATCATTATCATCATCATTATCATCAAAATCAGAAGTAATTTAACCTGTTCCATTCTTTGATGAGGTTAGAGGGAGACAATCTAATTTAGTGTTGGCTCGTTCAATATTTTTTCCTGGTCATAAATCTACACTGAGCCTTATCTCTACATGTCCATAAAACTCAGCTGAAAAAGTTGACATGGATTTCACAAAATACCTTCCAAAGTGTTGAGTCCTATAATCTGCTCACTCTCCATCTAACATGGCAAGAAATCGAATACGCAGTTGTGAGGCATCCTACAACTCCCCTATGCCCCCGTTTTTGGAAAGTAATACAATGTTCAAAAATTTAAAAATTACAGTACACAAATAGCAAGTATACTACATTAAAATAATTATTTTTAAAAGATAAACTGAGGGGTGCCTGGATGGCTCAGTCACTAGAGCATGTGATTCTTTTCTTGCTCTTGGAGCTGTAAGTTGGAAACCTACCTCGGGTATAGAGATCATTTAAAAAAAGATAAAATTTTGGGTGCCTGGATGACTCAGTTGGTTAAGTGTTCTACCTCAGCTCAGTCCAGGTTCATGAGTTTGAGTTCCACATTGAGCTGTCTGCTGTCAGTGCAGGGCCCGCTTCGGATCCTCTGTCTCCCTCTCTCTTTGCCCCTCCCTCGCTTATACTCTCTCTCACACAAAAATGAATAAAATCATTAAAAAAATTAAATCTTTAAGAAAAGATAAACTGAGCCATATCAAATATTTTAAGAGTTTATTCAGGCAAAAACTGACCCAAATTGGACAGCACAAAACCAGAAGTGTTTGCTAAGGCAAGGATTCATATAAAGAGTGGAAGCAAAGAAGGGAAATTATTGATGGACTATAGCTTAAAGCCTAGTTGGCTGTTTATGATTGGTTGTATTAGAAGTTTGATTTTGTACCCATGAGGCTTTTACAGGCTTAGATTTTGGTTTGCCTCCATAGGCTACCACAATATTAGGGCCCCTCAGTCTAATGCTGTCCTTGTTTAAGTAATTTAATGTTATCAGTCTCCACGTTTCAGATATAAGTACTGGTAGTGTTGATGTATAATATTCTAGGTTTCTGTATATACATATGTGTGTATGCATATTTATATCTCTAAATATCTAGATATATGTATATAATTTGTTATTTATAATATATTAAAATACAGATATGTATTTTAATAATGTTTTGTTTTGTTTTTGCTTAACAGTAAAAGTGGATGTCTTTATATCAGTAGATACACAATTTTCATACTTCATAGGTTTTTCATACTCTAAGTCACTTAACCAGCCTCCTACAATAATGTTTTCCACCACCACCTCACTATTACAATTGTTCTATAATGGCTATGCTATACATTTGTGCAGGGAAAGACGTGTTTTTCACTTTCAAGGCTTTTAAGCAGAGTTTAGTGCCTGACAAAGTCCAAAGTCTAATCCTAGGAGATGATAAATTTGAAGAAGGCACAATTTAGGATGAAGGTGAGTCAGGTGGGAAAGGCAAACAGATCTCAACTCAGCCTCCAGACTGTGGAAGTACCTTGATGTGGTCACTTTATTGCAGGGGCTGATCATTAGTTTTGTAAACTTGAGAGGTAATTGGGTTCTGAAGATCTCACTTTCATTAGGTTTGTGATCTTAATGGCCATGTCATCAAGCTGTGATGACTGGATGCTACTGTCTTTCTGAGAGGGCCAAGTAATCATGCTCACCATCCTTTCTGATCCTCCCTTTTTTGTGTGTCTGTGAGTTACTTCTCTCCTCTTGAATGACATAGCTTCTCTTTAGGTATGTTAATGCAGAATATTTTTAAAGATATGTTAATACACATTCTAATACTTTAGAACATATTATACTGTAAAACATGTTTAATGATTGATTTGTGTAATATTTAAGCAATAGAATAAGTCCATGGTTCCATTCCCAGAGTGTTAAGAAAAAGAAAAGGGCGCCTGGGTGGCTCAGTCCTTTAAGTGTCCGACTTCAGCTCAGGTCATGATCTCACTGTTTGAGGGTTTGAGCCCTGCATCGGCCTCTGTGCTGACAGCTAGCTCAGAGCCTGGAGCCTGCTTCAGATTTTGTGTCTCCCTCTCCCTCTGACCCTCCCCTGTTCACACTGACTCTCTCAGAAATAAATAAAAAACATTAAAATTTCTTTTTGAAAAAAAGAAAAAGAAAAGGGCAGGACACCTGGGTGGCTCAGTCGGTTAAGCGTCCGACTTCAGCTCAGGTCATGATCTCACATTTCGTGGGTTCGAGCCCCGCATCAGGCTCTGTGCTGGCAGGTCAGAGCCTGGAGCCTACTTCAGCTTCTGTGTCTCCCTTTCTCTCTGATCTTCCCCTGCTCACAGTGTTCTGTCTCTCAGAAATAAATAAAACATTTTTTAAAAATTAAAAAAAGAAAAACAAAAGGAAAGAAATTATGGCATATTTCTATCTAATTTTTCAGTAATAATTTTAAAATATAAAATATTAATTAGACACAATTGATTAAAGATTTTTTTATAGAATGATCAATGTATAAACCAACTCTTTAACTTTGTTCTTTTCCTCCATAACTGAACACATATCCATCCAACCAGCTTCTGCACCACCACATTCTTTCCAGTCTCTACCCTGCCCCAGAAAAAGGAAAAAATATATAATCTGAATAGGGTTAAATACTAGTTTAGTAGAAAATATGGTAAATAGGGTAAATGTGTGTTAAGAATCATATGTTCTGTTCTTTCCTTTTCTCTCTTTTCTGTGCAGCTCCATAGAAAAGTTGAACAAGGTAAATCAATGAGTCAGGCCAGTGCCTCTCTTATTCTGACATTAATTCTACTCTTATGGCAGCAGAGTAGATAAGTGGAGGCAGATGTTATTTTTCACAAATCGCTGGATTTACTTTTTCCCACCCATCTGTTCATGTGATAGAGTTTATAAGTGAACTTAGTATCTGTCTGTCTCTCTAGCTTTCTTTCTACATATACATACTCACCTGTGATAGTTATAACACTAGCATCCCAAGATACAGATATGGATACAAGGAAGTTAGGGTCTGCTTTAACCTTATAATTTATTGCCCAAACTGGGACACTTTGAAAGATGGTGCTTTTGATAATGAAATGGGGACAGAAGTGTAAACTGGGATATAACCCCCATTAACTTAAACCCTTTGCCAGAGTTGAATCCTGGGCTGCTTATCCTTCCTCTGATCAGGATCCTCCCACTCTCTCCACAACAGCCAATAAGTGGCCTTGAGGTCTCTGAGAAGCACAATTGTTAAAACAAACCCCCCAAAATAAAGGGAAAACCCACTGTGTTAATTTTATGTACACATTGGTAGTATGTCCAGAAAATTTGGCAATATGAAATGTCACCTGGCAAGCAGTCACTGTGTGATACTTTAGAATAGTCAGTGGATATGTAAAAGTTGGAAATCATGGCACAGAACGTATTAAACATTTTCACTTGGAAAAATTTCAAAAGTGCCAAAGTTCAAGACAGCTCTTATTATAAATCCAGATACAGACAAGTGTGAGCCTGGGAGCCACTCTGATAGTTTTAAAAGATGATTTTATATATTTCTGGTCTACTCCAACATATATTTGTTTAGTAGTCAAATGTTCTGCAGGGAAAGTTATTTAACTATTTCTAAGGTTCTGGGGAAAAAGTCATTGTTACCCTATATCCTGCCTATAATGCATTTCAGCCACTTATTCTATAAATATATTTTAAAATCCACTTTAAGCTAAACACTGAGTATACAGCATCAGATGAATTACAATCACTATAGCGATATCCTCAAGTGATTCCTTTTTTTTTCCTAAGGGCAAATATATAAAATTATCAATGCATGGATATATTTTACCTAGAATAGTCTTTAATTTTACATTATAAAGCTAATATACATTTTACTTATTTTTTAAATGTTCCATTTATTTCTGAGAAAGAGAGAGAGAGACCGCATGAGCAGGGAAGGGTCAGAGAGAGAGGGAGATACAGAATCTTAAGCAGTCTCCAGGCTTTGAGCTAGCTGTCAGCACAGAGCCCTACGCAGGGCTGGAACCACAAACCATGAGATCATGACCTGAACCGAAGTGGGGTGCTTAACTGACTGAGCCACCCAGGCGCCCCATATTTTAAACAAATTAATCTCTGAAAATAATCTTTTAGTTTAGAAACAAACTCTAAAATTGTAGATTTTGTGAGTTCTAACTTTTCTAGTTTGCTTGTCACATGTAACATAGAAGAGAGTAAACATGACACTTTAGGTTGTAAATACTTTCTAAGCTACTTGAACACTGTGGGTATAAGTAGTAATAATCAACCTGTGTGTCTTCTTTAATTAGAAGCCTGTATTTAGTATGGTATACTATGTCTTTACCTGTAAGGAGTAATGATATGAACAGCAAGGGGTGCTTAGTATGTACTTAAAATATACACATATATACACACTATATTCAAAAGACATAGGTGGAACCTCTTGTGTTTCAAAATAGTTGCACTGAATACATTTGGGGTTGGAACTAGGTTGGGGAATTTTTTAAGTGGTTACTTGGGATTTTCTCTATTCTGTCACAGACTTGGAGTAAGCATCAAAAGTTTTTTCATTTCATTTCATATGTAAAACTTTTATTTTTTCAACCAGGAAATGAGATGCGAAAAGCATTGATTGAACATTAACAAACGTTTATTTATGTTTCAGTTTGGAAACTCGTCTGTTTTTCCTCTCACATCTGAAAATAAACATGGAAGAGAAAATAGTTTTAATAATTTTTTTTAAATATTTTTTATTTATTTCTAGGAGAGAGAGACAGCGTGAGCAGGGGAGGGTCAGAGAGAGAGGGAGACACAGACTCTGAAATTGGCTCCAGGCTCTGAGCTGGCAGTCAGCACAGAGCCTGACGCAGGGCTCGAACCCACGAACTGCGAGATCATGACCTAAGCGAAAGTCGGACGCTTAACCGACTAAGCCACCCAGGCGCCCCTTAATAAATTTTTAATTAATTACCGAGCAAGGTAATACTGAAAACCTAAACACACATCTGTCTACAGTATGCAGAGTAAAACAAGGAAAAACTAATGTTTTATTTTAATTTTTTAACGTTTCTAAATTTTTTTTTTTTGAGAGAGAGAAAGAGCATGAGAGGGGAAGGGACGGAGAGAGAGGGAGACACAGGATCCTAAGTAGGCTCCAGGCTCTGAGCTGTCAGCACAGAGGCCTATATGGGGCTCAAACTCAGGAACCATGAGATCATGAACTGAGCCAAAGTCCGACATTTAACTGACTGAACCACCCAGGTGTCCCCAAAATTAGTGTATTTTAAAATTGGATTAGAAATTTGTATATTTGATAAAGAAGAATTATTATCACTTAAAATTCCAATAATCAGACTCTCAAAAACCAAAATGATGATTTATCTTTCCTATTTTCCTTATATTTTTGTTTATTAATGCTGTTGTAATAGATGTCGCAAAAACATTTATTGATTTGTTTTTCTTTTGAATCTACTTTTAAACTGTATTTCTGAATGGTCGGGTCTCCAAGTATCAAATGAAATGAAAAACTGAGAAATACATGTGTTTGTTTATGATCTGTTGTTGTTATCTGTCCTAGAAAAGTAGATCAGTTTCTAAATTATATAGATGGATGTACTGTTATGTAGCAAGTGGGAGGGCAGAAGTGGATTTCTTTGCCTAAATTAACTAGGTGATCGCTTCAGTTTTACACTTCAGTGACAAAGGAGATCCACTTAGCTTCAGAGAGAAAGCAGACATTCCTTAGATGATAAGACTGTTAAATCAGGGATGTTCTTAACACAAGTCAGTGGATGGAGACAAGAAAAGGAAAACATCTACTGTTCTTTTACTGAGAACTTTGCATCAGGTGTTTTAGATGATTATTTTACTTAATGCTTTTGAGTCTATACAAATGTGGCAGCATTTACAGAGTGGTAAGGAATTAATGCATTCATTTTGTTAATTTGGTGCCAAAATTTAGTGGTCTGCTATTCACAGAAAAGAAAGGATGCCACTCTGAATTTATTCAGCTTAATGTTCTGCATAGATTGCATTCAATAATTTTATTTGTTACCTATATGCAATTCTTTTTATAAACACTGTAATTACTTTCTATCAATTTTATCTCTTTAATCAGAGGTTTAATAAAATTTTAATAACACTTTCTTGCCCCAAATTGTCTAGAAAATGTTTAACTCCTTTTGCTTTTCCAAATAACATCAGAAATCCTAGTCTGTGAATTATATTTGTAAAAATGATTATCCACAAAGCTCTAGTTTTTAAGAACATCAACTATAATTCTCCCCATCTATTTCTTATTATGTGCTTTAATTTTATATAGGAGATAAATAGCAAAAACTATAACATTAGGAGTAAAAGGTATCACTGCTGTCATTCTTCTAGAACATTGCCTTTAGGAACTAGGAATTTTTCTTTTCTGCATTCAGTACCATCTAAGAAAATGTTGAGGCACATTAAACAGGAGAGTATAATAATAAAAAAAAATCTGGCCTTTTAAATCTCCAGATCTTAAAGTTGAGCGTTCTCTTCTGAACTCTTATTTGAAAAGATCTGTCAAAAATGGGGTTTTTTCCAGTCACACACATGAAGTAGTAGCTTATCTGTATTCCAGGGATCGCATGGCATTGTACTACTGAACTGAACAAGAATCCAGTGTTTGTTGTTGTTGTGTCATTGCTTTTTGTCATTTCTTTTTTTTAATTTCTTTAAATGTTGTATTTATTTTTGAGAGCAAGAGATAGAGACATCGTGAGCAGGGGAGGGTCAGAGAGAGAGGGAGACACAGAATCTGAAGCAGGCTCCAGGCTCTGAGCTAGCTGTCAGCACAGAGTGCGACACGGGGCTCGAACCTACCAACCATGAGATCATGACCTGCTGACTGAACCACCCAGGTGCCCCTGTTTTTGTCATTTTGAATTTATGGTAAATTAGGACAAAGTGAAATATACCTCTAAGACTAGATGGGATTCTCAAGGAATTAAACTAACTCCTCCTTACTTAGTGCCTAGATATAATTTAGAAAAAAAAAGTCTTTTTAAAATTTTTTTTTCCTTTTTAAATAGTTTATTGTCAAGTTATTTTCCATATAACAGCGCTAGAAAAAAAAATGTTTATCAAGTAGTTGCCTCAAATATTTACTCACCTCATGTGGCTGAATGGTTTACAATGAGTAGTGTCTCCTGTTTGCTTCTTTACATATCAATTCACATGTAAATAAAGAAATTATTAATCCAGGTAATTTTCTGTAAATATTTGTTACAAACTATGTTATAATCAGTCTTGCATATGAAACTGTCAGACAACAAATAAAGTTGATGTGATTTTATCACTTACCTAAAGAACAAAATTAAGTATATATAAAAATACCTGATTGAAAAAATTTTTAAGTTTATTATGTGAGAGAGAGGGAGCAAGCACAAGCAGGAGAGGAGAGAGAGAGAGAATCTCAAGCAGGGGTTCAATCTCAGGAACCACAAGATCATAACCTGAGCCAAAATCAAGAGTTGACTGACCCATCAAAGCACCCTGTGAAATATTTTTAAATGCCTTTGCAAATTGTTCATCTTTCTACGTAAAGGTAGAGAATCCCATATGTGTTCATTAGTTAACACTGAGAGTCTTGAGAAGTCCCTGTTTCAGTCCTTCAGACTCTAATTATAGCCTAGATTAGAGGTACTTTTACAGGGAAACACTTAGGAAGTTTTGATAACTAAATGGATAAAAGAGAACAGAGAAGGTGAGGATAAAACCTGACATTGGGAAGTCATTAATACGAAAAAGGAACAGAGCAGACTGCCAAAGCCAACCATGGGCAAAGAGAAGACCAGCACCTGGGACTCAGGAACTCTGACCTCCAGACTTTGCTCATCATTATACTTCCTACTTTGTCACATTCCACTTCTTAAAGCATCATTGGATTCAACTAAATTCATGTTCTTGTCTTTGAAGAAAATACTCATTATGCCAATTACGGGCCTTGGCTAATTGTGCAAAATACAGCCCTTCTCAACTATGCAAACGCTGGTCTTTTTCAAATGGATATATATTAATTTACAATTTCCATCTTGGAGAGAGAATATGAATGAATGAGAATTTTAAAAAGCTTCATTGCAGAAATACAGTCAATAGAAGATTGCTCTTCTATCCCTCAAATAGGGCTTGAGAATATGTGGGTGCAAACCACACTAAGGAGTAAATGAGACTACTGATTGGGAACTCTGTGGAACCATGTCTTTGAAGGTTAAGGTTAAGGTCATTGAAAGTTCAATTCCCTGCAAGAAGGATGGTTAGTCTGACCCATAGTTTGCCCAGTCAAATAGCTGGTCTATTCCTTCTATATAATTAAATTTTTGTTAGTTGTTTTAAAAACCACACAAAAACAGGATGTATCTTTTTTGTGGTTTCTCTTTGAAGAGTTTCTAAAGGGAATATTTTGAGGTTTACTCTTGGGGGACTAAGGAGAAGTGGGACACCAAGCAGCTAGTATTGTAGGGGTTTTGTACATGTGAATTATATTTTTCTTCTTAGTAGTGAAGTTGAAATTTTGCAGAACCATATTTAAAGGACTTTTCTTTAAGTTGATGAGTTCAGCTTTATCAAAAATCATCACTCTCTGGATGCAGTTTTCCTCAATGACTGTAATCTGATGTGCAAGTTTATGAGCACTCCCATGTTTTGAATTTACAATTATAAATATAGATTAGAAACACTATAGAGATTTTTGTTCCCAAACTTCCCATTGTGTTTCAAGAGAATAATTGAGAGATGTATGTAAAACAATTAATGAATCTTCTCAAACTTGGCTAGAGGAGAAGCCTAACATTGTGGCTAGGCATTGCGACTGGGTCCAGAATACCTGGACCCCAAAACTAGCTTACTAGCTTTCTGCCCCTAGGAGGTTTTTTAACTTCTCCACACATTGGTTTCCTCATCTATAGAATTGTGATAATAATTATATCTACTTCTAGGCTCTTTGTGAGGATAAAATTAGTTAATATATGTGAAGCACAAAGAAAACACAGAAAATATGATATGTGTTATGATAACTATATCACTATTGGATATAAGACTTTTTTTACTATGGATTTTCATCAAGAATATAGTGTATGGGGTGCTGGGTGGCTCAGTCAATTAAGCATCCAACTTTAGCTCAGGTCATGATCTCACAGTTTGTGAGTTCAAGCCCCACGTCGGGCTCTGTGCTGACAAGCTGTGAGCATGGAGCCTGCTTCAGATTCTGTGTCTCCCTCTCTCTCTCTCTGTCCCTCCCCCACTCACAGTATATCTCTGTCTCAAAAATAAATAAACATTTTAAAACTTTCTTTAAAAAAGAATATAGTGAAAAATTATAGATCCATCAGTTACATGTTGCTTATTTTCCACTTACCTATTTTAAGACAAAGTTTTAATTGCTTAAAAAAATGAGAACTTTCAAACCATCAAGTTAAAGACTACGTAAATGCAAAATATTTGATATTAGCAGCTGTCTACTCAAGACTTTCTTCTTTAAATTATAGAGAAGTTTTTCATTGGTCCCTCTTTTCAGTAAGGCAAAGTCATTGAGGTAAAAACCTATCAGTATTAGAATGATTTCAGTCATAAGTATTTGTGTAGGAGAAGGAGTGTGTTATGTGCCAAGTGTGCAGATAGGGAAGCAATGTAAAATGATTTGGCTTCTTGGTAAAGGTTAGGTGCTACATACTCTTTCTTTGTCCAGTACAATTAAGGGCCTTGTTGATTACCTGGAGAAACAAAGGTAAATATGAGGAAGTATCGTTCTTGTTAACAAATTCTGTAACAGTGCAATGTGCAAAAGTCATATAGCTTATTTTTTAAGTCCATTAATCAAATTTGGGTTGCACACATCTACCTTGCTTTATTTCCAAATTGCAAACTTTCCTCCAGGATAACTACAGAAGATCTGGCCAGGATTCCAGCTCAGAGGGTAGAATTTGGGATTGAATTCTGAGAAGGAGAGGGTATGTCACCAACACATGTTTGCATAAACAGTTGTCAGAAGGATGAGAAGAGATACCTGAGAGTCTGGCTGAGGAAAACCAAACACCAACAGCAGGAAGAACAAAAAGAACCCATTAGAAATAAGAGTGCTTATTTCAAATTGTTTCGGATAATATTGGGGTGGCCTCAGGTTAACTCTATAGTAGGAAAATGTATAGTCAGGATGTGTTGGCCAAAAATGTAAGACTAAGTGGAAATGAACTTCTTTTTTTTTAAAAAATTTTAAATGTTTTTCATTTATTTCTGAGAGAGAGAGAGAGACACTGTGAGCAGGGGAGGGTCAGAGAGAGAGCGAGACACAGAATCTGAAGCAGGCTACAGGCTCTGAGCTAGCTGTCAGCATAGAACCCGATGGAGGGCTCAAACCCACGAACCCTGAGATCATGACCTGAGCCAAAGTCAGATGCTGAACTGACTGAGCAACCCAGGCACCCTGGAAATGAACTTCTTAAGACCAAGGTTGCTCTTTCTCCATGTTTACCATTTCATTCTTCCTAAGAGGACCTCAACAAGAGAAACCAAAAACAAAGAGGCAAAGCATATGTGCCTGCATCTTGCACTAAGGGAAACATCAAGAGCGAGTTTTGAAAATTAGGGTCTTAGTCATCCATGATACCTTTGCCTCATTAACATGAATAATTGAAATTTGATTTTCCTCAACCAGTTTTATTTTTTCTAAATAGAAAAGATCATCTTATATCTCACCTACTTTCAGTAGTTGCTATTCTTTACTGTGTTTACTGCTCTCAGCATTCTGACAAGCTCCAGAGTAATGACCTATGCTGTGTATTGTTAAACGTTCAGTCAGACAGATAGATACAGATAGATGAGTATGTGTTGCACAAAGACAGTTTAGCATTATTCAATCAATGTTTGTTTGACCCGTGTAAAACGAGTATAAATGTAAGCTGCATCCCATCTGTTTTATCATCCATGTGAAGCCAACCTCATTTCTAAAACTTAATTTCTTATGGAATTGCCCCAGAATGACAGAGGATGATCAGTTGGGAAGAAATATTTTTCAGACTGGTGAGATAAAGGATAGTTTTGTTTAAGTCTGTTTCATACTTTGGGCTTCCTCATTTTGCAGTGGCCTTCATGGCTTGGTAATTACTAGCTGTTAATCATCAGTTAGGCTTTGAAATCACATAGACCTGGGTTTGAGGGTGAATGTATGAGTCTAGCTGTGTGAGCAAATTACTTAACCACCAAATAGCACAGTGCCTGCCACAAAGCAGCTCTCCAGTAAGATTTATTAAATTAATCTTTCTTTACTTCAATTTCCTTGTCTGGAAAATGGAGAAAATAACAATATCTACCTTATTTGTGAAAATTAAACAGGATACTGCATGACCTGGCAGCTATTATAATTATCCTATTACTTATAGATCTTCTTCTCATGGGTCATACTTTAAGTCTAAGCATATTAACATATGTGACATAAAACTAATGTTTCCATTACTGGTTTTTAAACTCTTCAATGTGTAGGTATCAAATCGAGAATTCAGAAGGCTGAGAATATGTGGCAAGAGTGGAAATGGACATGAGTTAACAGTGTCTGCATTGATAGATGCAATTTCATTAGTCTAATTAAATGCTTGCCACTTTACACATCTGTGAATGATTGTACAGGGCCATCAGAGGGAGTAATATCTTCCACCAAAGCACTGAACATCAGTGAGCTTAGCCGCTTCTTGGGATATTTTAGAGAATAATGTGTAAGAAGCTTATGTACTCAGTAATGCTTATCAGTGTAAAGTGGAATATCAGTGGTAGTTGTAATTTCAGGATCACATATTTTACTATTAAACCATATGATAATGAGTGTTAAAGTATTAATTTTAGTGCACTGTACCTTGCAGTTTCCATTGTCTGTTCTCTAACTGCCATGTTACAGGGAAGAATTACTCCATGATTTCTCTTTATGAACTCTTCTCAACAACATTTATCCAATTCAATTCATTTAAGAAAATCGGTTGAACCATTTATTGAGCCATCTTTGTAGATGCAAAGATGACCTAAGGTATATAGATAGGACTGTGGCTAAGGACTCTAGAATTTAAGCTGTAGGTTATTCAGAGTCAGTGGATGTTCTTAAGCAGGAACCTAACCTGTCCAGAGCTGAGCTTCTGGACATGAAAAGTAAATTGGAGTTAGAGGTTTGAAAAGAGAGTCCAAGCAGACATCAGCTACTGGAAGATTGAATTTAGGGAGTGGCAGTGGGCTGGTGATTTGGGGCTGATTTAAGAAAAATTAAGGTATGGCTTGGTCACCAAATAAAGATGCTTTGTATAGAGAAGATTCAAGGTTGACTTGAAAGCTTCCACCCAGGCATCTGCATGTTTTAGCTTACCAGATACTGGGAGATAAGTATATTCTGCAAGGGAGATGATGAACTTCCCTGGAAGAACAAGTTAAAAAGACCCCTGATTACATGACTCCTTGGACTCTAAAGCATAGATAATTATCTTGCTGAATGTTTTTCAATGATGGACGAGTTATATATAGATTAGCATTGTCTAAGAAATGAAAAGGAGTTTTATAATCCTAGGTAAAATAGGGGCTACAATATATACTGCTGAGAATTTTAGTATGTTTGGAGGCTATTCATCGGGATTAATAGGCTGACTCTTCACACTTGTGAGTTTTACCATCGCTGTTAAACACAAAATATACACATCTTTAATATTGTCACTCTTATTGGATATGTTTTACTTTCCAGTTCTACATATACACATAAAGGCATGAAAAATGCCCAGTATCAAAAATAACTGCTAAAAATTCTATTAACACAACATAGTATCTTTACTTTTCACAGAATTTTACCTGCATATAACCCTAATCATTATTTCTGAAAACTTGATTTTAATAATTTGAGATCATGTTTATGTAATTACTGAACTCATGTTTCCATCTACCCTGAAATGTCTTAGAAAAGTGTACATGTCCTACAATTAAAAAAAAGATGTTTTGATTTCCATACATTGCAGGAAATTAAAACGTCCCTCAGAGGTTTTTTTTTAAATAATCAGTTCCTGAGTTCAGTCTCAAAATAATGATACTGATTTAAGCATAAAAATCTATATTTTATTTTATATTCTGTGTAATATGTATTTTAGATTATCAAATAATGGGTTGGATGAAGGCATCTAGAAAAGGCATTAAAAATCATTTAAAAATATGTTTAAGTTAAAGAATAAAAAGAAGCAAGCTTTGTAAACATAACACATAATAATAAATAGGAAACATGATAAATAGAAAAGCAATTAGACCCATTTGCATTGGGTTATAAGTTAATATTTGAAAATAATCATTAGCTCTAACCACCTTCCCTTCTTTATTGTTATTCTTAACTGTTTGAATTGTACAAATTGCCTTGTGATACTGGTCATAGTGTGTTATGGAGAAACAGACAAAATTTTAAGTTGCCATCAAAATGGAAGCCTAGAAGTGAAGAAAGAACAAGGAAACCTGTGCCCAGTGAAGCTAGTCAATGACCAATAAATATAAAGGGTGAGGTTAGGTCCTGACAGGAAAGAGTAGGGAGAATAATCAAGTTAAAATAATGTTCAAAGAACCAGAAGGAATATTGAACCGGACAACTTATAAACTACAGCTGCAGAGAAGGAAATGGAAAAGTAAAACAATTTTTTAAGCCCTGCCTTTCCAATATTAACAGAACATCTACATTGATTTTGTTTTCATTTGAATCAATTGTTGATGACTATCACTGTTTTTTACTATGATTAATCGTTTCATGTTAAGCTGGGTATATTAGCGTTCAGCTTCATAAGTAGGGTCATCTTGATGAAGCGTGGCTTCAGACTTTTCTTTGTAAATCATGTGTGTTACTTGTGATAAATGCTTATAATCTGGTGTTATTCAATATTGATTTTTTCAATGTGTGTATGCGTGTGTGCTGTTTTTCTTTTAGTCAATCGACCCTGGCCAGCAGTTCACATGGGAACATTCAAACTTGGAAGTAAACAAACCAAAGAATAGATATGCAAATGTAATCGCATATGATCATTCCCGGGTTCTCCTATCAGCAATAGAAGGTAAGGAAATTCAGACATTATTTATATTTTTATTTTTCATGAATTTTTAAGTGTGTGCATGAATATATAGTTTTAGTTAGGGTTTTCGCTATCTATGGAAATAGCTAATTAATATTCAGGCACCTCCTGTTCTCACATTTTCTTACTCATACAAATATACTGTATATGGGCACACAATATACCCAACACCGTATAACACAGAAACATCTCTCATTACCTTCTTGCCTCTACTCTAGCTGAAAGACTTCATAAGGTAGTTGATGCTTGTAGAGGGGAAGCAAATTGGAGTTACCCATTTTACTGATGGTTGTTGATATAATAAACACATGATTGTCAGAACATGCTTATATTTTTAAATGGGTGAGGGGTTTATATAAATAAATCTGGATAGCTCCTAGGGAGAGTCGAAGGTTTAGGAGTTTGTCGTGTGGTGATTTATAAAAATTATTGGAAATGTCTGGTACAGCTAATTTGTGGACTGCTTGCTAATCTATCTCTCACAATTGTAGCGAGGAGTACATTCCAGAGGGAATAGTTGCTCCTAAAAGATGAGGAATACACCTCTAATATATCAAGCTTCTTGTAAGGATTCATAAGGAGAGTATTTTCCATTCATCCCTTTCCATTAATAAATCCTTTCACATGGCACATTAAAATCAAGTAGGAGTTCATGTACAACACTTAGCATTTGTTAGCTTCTTTTTTGTTTTTGGTTTTGTTTTTTTTGGCTATGGTAATACATTAGATTGCTGTCCTTACAAAATAGTTTACAATGTCACTTAAATCCTTTCTTCTGTCATAATAGCTAACCTGGACCACCTGCACATACCACATTCATCCTTATTGGCATCGAGAAAAGCTCTGTGGCCTTTTCATACTTGAAGTTTCACCACTTACCCTCTTCCAGATGTTTTATTAAACATTAAATAATATCAGCTTCAGACCCAGTCCTTTTCAGAACCTTACATTTCAAATATTTCCATCTACAGTTGTTCAAGTATCTTTCACATTTTTCTGCTTTCCAAATCTGTGATGACTACCACTTACCTCCTAACTCTGACCAAGTCCTACATGTCTTGTTTGGTGCCCAAAATTAATTTGAAAGTGAAACGCTGCTTAAAAGGTTTCCCAGTAAGCACAAAGGGCAACCAATACATTTATTTCCAGTTTTTGGGGGGGGAACAAGAACTATCTTTCACCATTTGAGTAAGCCCATACCTGTAGCCCCTTTCTTCAAAATGGTATTACATGGCATAGATATATTTTATAAAATTCTCATAATCAACTTTACTTTCAATGTTGGAAAATGTTATAATCCCTTGTTGAGGCTATTAAAGATCATAGGACTTTGAGAGTTAACATTTTTCCATAGTGAAAAAACTTGATCAGGTTTATCAAAATTTCACCAATGCTTCTTCAAGTAAGATGGTGTCAGACATGTAATTGCTTCAAGTCCTGTTTGAAAACTGTAATTGGTTTATGTGGATGATTATTTGCATATAGCATGCACATTTTATCTCCGTATTTCCCACTTTAAAATTAAAAAAAAAAAAAGCAATTTCTTGTCTCAAGTTTCTTAAATCAACTCCACAGTTAAAGGGAAACTAACCCACGTCACAAATGGAGAAGAGAAATCTTTTTTCCATTAGCGGAACAGGTAAATTATAGAAATTAAATGAATGTAAATTGAGAACCTATTTGGCATGATCTTGGCCGGAAAACTTGTCAGTCTGCCTTTGCTGTATTGTAGCATTGTTTCCACTCAGAATTAGGTCATTCAATACTACTGTGTCCCTGTACTTTTACCCACTTTATCATTATTTTCCTTAACCTTTATTTTCCACCATCGTAACAGTAAAGTATGTCGAAGGGCAAAGAATATTCCTCCTTGTACCTTTATTATGATAGATGGAAACTATGTACATTTCATTCCTATGCTATTTTTACAGTACAAAAGCCAAAGCACTTGAATCAGACTAAAACCTGCCTTTTTATAGCTCTATGCTCACAAATATACCCTAAATCTAGAGTTGACCTAGAAACCAAAAGTCTTTCAATTTTAAGTCTTATGCAAAAGGTTAGAAGCATTTAATTGAAGTTTATGGGCTATAGAAAGAGCTTTAATCTAGATTACAACCATGAACAGCATTTTATCTTAGAGTAAGCCCTAATCAGCAGATATTTAAGGGGGTAAGCGATCATCCTATATCTTAAGCACAGAAAGGGAAATGCTGGTGACTGGAACCACAGAATCACTCACCGAGGCTTCTTACATAAAAGGACCTTTGATGACATCCAGCCAGATTTTTCAAAGCACTTAAATGTTAAGAGACTTCAGGCACAATTTACAAAATTTAACATGCTTGTTTTAGGTTCCACTTGTGGTGATAACTTAAAAGACTGGTTGAAGGTTTTGTTTTGGACACTTTTGCTGCTGTTCCCCTAGTGGTGCTGGCCGCTCTTCATATTTACTTCTCAGAGTTGTCTGACAGACAATAAAGGAAATCTGGGAAATCACCACAGTGATTCGTAGTATCCTTATCTTTGTTTCCTAGAGCAGAACTTTTACACAACTTCCACCTAGCAGTGGCAGGGGAAATAAAGAATGGGGAATTGTGTGTCAGCACCAGCATGCTTATTGAATTCTTTGAAAATAGTGATACATCATGACATGTTTCCAAATTACAGCTATCTTATTTATGCTGGAGAAAATGTGGAGTAAATTCAAGAGAGTTCTAACTACAGAATCCTTAAAATTATTGAATTACAGAGCAAGCAGCGTGGAAACACAATTAAATTTTTGACTAGTTCACTTACTGTTGCCGTCCCCTTCACGTTTAAGCTGTTCTTAAGAGAACATAGTAATTCCTGAGGAAGAGAGGTGATAGGATTTATTTTCATAGTTTAAGATAAAAGTTGTCAAAGACTAAATGTAAACTAATACTTATATTTGCAATAAAATAATGTATAATAATATATTTGATCTTATAGGATCCAGAGTTGCTCATTACTTTTACTAACATAGGAAAAAAGAAATGGATAAACCAAAAGATAAGAGCAAGGAAATCTGGGTTTGGGTCACAGCTCTGTCACTTACTAGTTATGTAACCTGGTCTTCTCTGTGTATCAGTTGTTTCGGCTGAAACTTCTTTTAATTAATTTTTTAAATTTGAATATATTTGACATATAATGTTACATTAGTTTCAAGTATACAACCTAAGTGTTAGGCAACTGATTCACCTTCTGCATAAATTAGGCTATGCAGACGACATGTGTAGCCTCCATCTGTCACCATACAATACTATTAAAATATCACTGACTGTATGCTCTATGTTGTGCCCTTTATTCCCATGACTTATTCCTTCCATAACCAGAAGACTATATCTCCCACTCCCCTTCCTTCACCTATCTTGACCATCCCCCTACCCACCTCCCCTATGACAGTCACCAGTTTGTATTTATAGTCTGATTCTTTTTATTTGTTTACTAATTTGTCTTATTTTTTAAAAGCCACATGTGAGTGAAATTCCCTTCACTTCTGACTGGCATGAGTTAACTCTATGTACTTTTCTTATCAGTTGTATCATTTATACTACAGTTTGATGAAGCAACAGCATAAGTATCTTACTATATTCATATCCACACTTGGAGATGAGAAGAGTGAAGCTTACAGTGTTGGCCCTAAGCCACACCACATAGAGCTCAAACTGGAAGTGAGCTCTTGTGATTCTTCGACCCATGCCTGCATAGGCCCATATCATTCACACTGCTTTCCTACTGATAGAGGATGTGTCTGTGACTAAGTCACTAGCTTGAATCTAAATGCCCAGACTTATCACTTTGCCTAAAAGTCCACTTTAACATTGAGCTGTAATCTGTGGATAATATAAGTAATACCTTTTAGTATTTCATGTCCTGTTTTATGACCAAACTAATCTGAGGCATTGACACAATATAGGGACTTGGTAGTGATCCCAATGATTAGGTCTACAGTTACAGAAGTAAGGTCAAGTGCATCTATCCCTAATTGATTCCAAAAGTGATCTACTTACCTCAAATCTTTGTATGTATCTTCAACTTCTTATAAAATCAGGAATATCAATTTGTGGCAGATTATTTATTGTAATGTCCTATAACTAGCAAAAATTCAATCTAATTATTTCAGTCCTAGATGAAAGTGTTTTTTTTTCCTAAAATGTAATCTCTTCACTGCTGCCAGTATTGTATTTCTATTAGTAGGATCATAATTAACATTTCACTTTAAAAGCCGTATTCAAATGGAGTTTTTTAATTGTTGGCCAGGACTAAATATAAAGCAAACTTTTTAAAAGCCTACTTTTTATGTCAACGGCAAAGGCAAGAAGTCAGAATACATATGAATCTCTTGGGATCTTGGGCACCATGTCATAGATTTTATATAATGTATAAAATCATGGATAGATTTTATCAAAAGCTACTTATTATCATCAATTTTATAGATTAAGAAACTGTTGAAGTTTTAAAAATCAAGTAACTTGTTTATAATTAGTAGCTCATTCATGGCAGAGCCAAAATTCTAACATGAATCTTTCAGACTCAAGACTGCTGTTCTCTCCAATTGCCCATTCATAACTAAACAGACTTTTGAAGTCATGAAGACTGTGCCTATATATGTCATACCTAATTCAAACATGATGCCTTTTTGTCTGTGAAGACTGTCTAGGAATTTTGATATATATATTTTCAAACATTTTTGCTGAAAATCTGTGAAGACTGTCTAGGAATTTTGAAATATATATTTTCAAATATTTTTGTTGGAAATCTGAGAACTAGAGGTCTTCAATTGTGTCCTTAGACTCTAGTCGAAGTGAAGTTTTCCATAGAATAAATGATATATAAATGTTTTCAGGTGGAATTTTTTGTTTGTTTAATATTATTTTTAAAATTCTATTAGAAAGAACACTGAATAAGAAAACAGAATGTTTAATATTATTTTTAAAGTTCTATTAGAACACTGAATAAAAAGACGACTGGCCACTAAAGTCGAGTTTAAGCTGTTCTGTGACCTTGGGCATATTATTTAGTACAATTCACCCTTTGGAAAAGCTAGATTTTTTTTAGAATCTGACAATCACACCGGGTGCCTACGTGGGTCAGGTGGTTAAGTGTCCAACTCTTGGTTTCAGCTCAGGTCATAATTTCACAGCTTCATGGGTTTGAGCCCCACATAGGGCTGTGAGCTGGCAGCATGGAGCCTGCTTGGAATTCTCTCTCTCTCTCTCTCTCTCTCTCTCTCTCTCTCTCTCCTCCCATCTCTCCTTCTTTCTCTGCGCCTCCCCCACTCATCCTGCCTCTGTCTTTCTCAAATAAATATACCTTTTTAAAAAATGAGCATTTTAAATGCCACTTGAAAACTGAAAACACTTACACAATTTATTTGTACACTACTTTCAGAAATTTCGAGGACGCAAAAGCCCTTTGAAAGACCATTCATCAATTGAGAACCCTGACTTAGTGTGTTTAGTTCTGTTTGAGAATAAAATGAAAATGTGTAAGACCCTTCATGCTCTTCATAAAATTATGAATATTGATTCTACATCTAGAGATCAATAGATAGTAATATTTACTAGATAAATATTAAATCGTAGACATTAAGAGATTCTGAAACAAACAAACCACAAAAGGAACACTCATATTTAAGCCAGAGTGTTTACTCCAAGTTGAATTATTGCCCTGTGTGTGCCTCTTCTGCCAAGGCAGATTTAAATGGTTTTATCTATGAGAAGTTAGAAATGGCAAAAAATAATCCACATCATGTCACATGCATTCTGTAACACTAGTGCTTATTAATCTAATAAGATAAGCTTAGTTAAATATGAATTTTATTTTCTCTGGTTTTGGGGGAATATATTTAAAGTTTCAAAACCTAAGTATATGTATTCACTTCTCTTTAATGGGTACATTCTTGCAAGGGCCCATATGCTTCTCAAGAATTTATTTTCTATTAAATCATCCTATGCCTTTCCTGCTTCTGAAGAGTTTGTGCCTTGATTTCCTCATCTGTACAATAACATTAATAATAATACCTCCATTCTAGAATGCCCAGGAGAATTTAATGAATTATACTTGTGAAGTTTTTAGGAGAGTGTCTGTCACAAAGAAAATGCCTAATAAATATTGGAAACTATTAAAATTATCATTGCTGTTATGAATTCTATTACTACTATTGATATATCTTATAATTTATCCTCAGATGGTATTTCTTCTGTATGTGATCTATGCAAAAATTAGTAATATCCAAATGAAAAAGCTGCATATATTTGGAGTACTCTGTGAAGCAAAAAGCATATATTGGTGCTTGATAAATGGAAACCAGACCCATAATAACATTGCAAAATTCAAGAGGGGGAGAATGTGTTCTTTTAAATGAAAATCCAAAATATATCATCTGTTTGATTTGCATAATACAAGTGATTCCAAAAAAATCCAACTGTAAATAATATATATGATGTTACAATAACTTGATTATTTGTGAGATGGGCAATTTAGTACCTTTAAAATGAGAAAGTGCCTCATAGGAAATCACTGCCCCTAAGATAAATCATGTTTCATAAAAGTGAAGAGAAGAAACTAAGGGTATACCCATGTAGTGTTGATTCACCTTCTACCAGAACACTAGGGCCTCACTCACATTTAAGTAGTGTCTTAGCCTCCTTCTGCAGAATGCTCAAGAGTCTACAGATTCATTTCACACAGCTATCAACACACAATAACATATTCTCCCATTTCACGCATTCCCCATGTGGTGAGTTACATTTTATTTTTACAGAATCATCTGATATTTTCTTCAGTAAGTAAAAACAAAACAAACAAAAACACAGAGAAATAAGTTAATACAACCTATCCAACATTTTTAAATCAAATGTTAATTATGTGATAGTAAATATGAATGTTCCATATGAAGCTCTGACATCAAAGAATTTATTTTCCCCAGTAACACGTCCCTTTAATAGCTGTCATGTGCTATTTCCCACATCAGTTCAATAAATATCATTCTTTTTCCTCCCTCTTGGTTCCTGTACCCTCTCATTCTCCCTCTCTCTCCCTCTCCCCATCTCTCTACCTTCCTCTTTACCATTACCCCCTCTCCCCTGACCCTCAAACACTAATGACTAATTTGTGGGTATGCGTTTGTTCATTTTATTTTGCTCTTGAAGTTCTACTTGAATTAGTGAAAGATTTTTGGTAGACAATATGCTCCATCCAAAGAAAAAATAAAAAAGACTTCCCTAAATCTTATCCAGGTGTTGGTGGAGTTTATTTCCTCACCTTGCTCAGGACATCAATCATTGATTTAGCAATCAGTGATTAACATTTCCAGTCCTTCATTTTTCAAGCTAATTGCTTATAGACATGACAAAGTTTAATACTTTTATTTCAGAGTAGTCCTTTTATTTTTTTAATATTTTTATTTATTTCTAGGAGAGAGAGAGAGAGAGAGAGCGTGAGCAGGGGAGGGCCAGAGAGAGAGGGAGACACAGACTCTGAAATAGGCTCCAGGCTCCGAGCTGGCAGTCAGCACAGAGCCCGACGCGGAGCTCGAACCCACGAACCGCGAGATCATGACCTAAGCGAAAGTCTGACGCTTAACCGACTAAGCCATCCAGGGCGCCCCAGTCCTTTTATTTTTTTAATAAAAGCATTTATTTTTGAGGAGCAGGGCACAGTTAAATTTTCATAACCTAATTTGCCTTAAATGGAGAGCTGGATAGGAGTTAGCCTTTGGGAACTTGGAGCAGTTTCACAAGGTGCTTGAAGCCTGCCTGCCTAAAGACTAATTAGAGTTATTTAAATGACATCTTTCTCCTGCATGTGGCCAAGCAAGTGGTGTGGGGATCTGTTATTCCCCAGCTCCTACCTTAGCCTGTACCTGTAGTGTTTCTTATCTGGAAAAGAGAAAAAAAAATCTTTTTAGGGGATGGCTGATTGTGTTGATTTTCTTCTTTACTGTTTCTAGGAAGCCAATCAAAGAGTAAATCAAAAAGGTCCATGAGTTTATTTTTATCTCTAATGTCTTTAGTTCAGTTATTGGGATTATTTTCTTTCATTTTTATTGTACACCTCTGAAGATTATGCTAATGAATCTACACTTCATTGCTCTGAGGCTACAGAGAAACTTCCATCATCTGTGCCATGGTTCTGTTGTTGAAATAAAGACACAGGTTGTATATTGCTGGGAAGTCATAAAATAATTATTTTTGTCCTCTCCATTATTTTTTAATATAGAAAATGGAAAGGGGCCTTCTAGGTTTGGAATAACTTTTCATCAGTAGAATATTAAGGAATGAGTAGGCTTATTTCATGCCTGTTTATTACTTTCATCATAAGAATAACTAATATCCACTGGTATTTTGGAAATTTCAAATGCATTGACTATTTGATTCTCACAGGGGTGTTGAGTAAGGACATAATGAAAATGCTGCTCATATTTTAGGATCTATGAGGAAGCTGGGGCTCTGCGAGTTTCCTACAGAGAGAACTCCTGTTGCCATATTCTGCCTTTGATTCAGACTACCTCACTGTTGAATAATAATAATTTGACTCTTTTTAATAAAATCTTAGTAGACCAAAACTCTGTGATGTGGTAGTGGCCCAAACTTTGCGTTATTTCAGGGCAAAGTGCTCCCTAACTAGAAATGAGCCCATTCTATCACAGGTGCTAATGAGTCTCAATTTACATAGTTAATCTTGGGATGCATTCAGTGACAATCCAATCACCCACATCCTTCTCTGTGGCTACTTTCATAACCCAGCCTCTTCAGCAGTGATGAGGGATAGAAAACCAAGGGGGAAAGGACATAGAATCTTTTATTTAATTTTTTAATGTTTTATTTATTTCTGAGAGAGAGAGAGAGAGAGAGAGAGAGCATGAGCAGGGGAGGGTCAGAGAGAGAGGAAGACACAGAATCCGAAGACAAGCTCCAGGCTCTGAGCTAGCTGTCAGCACAGAGCCCAATGTGGGGCTCGAACCCATGAACCGTGAGATCATGACCTGAGCCAAAATCAGACACCCAACCAACAGAGCCACTCAGGTGCCCCAGGACATAGAATCTTGAGGGGATAGAGGGTGGCTTCACAAACGCTTTGAAAATTATCCATTTCCCCATTAACTGATTGTAATGGTAAGCCCACAGAGCAAGACACGCTTCTAAAATAATCATCCTGTATACCATAGAAACATGGAGGGCAGCTTGCCAATGTGTGGTACCTCTGGAACACCGTGTCAGATAACACACTGTGCCTTTGCAAGAAGCATTTGGGGTTTTTCTGCTGTGTAAGAAAAAGAATCCTTCATTTTGCTAGTTCTTATGTGGCTGTGGTGGCTGTCATGGTGCAAGTAAAGGGGAAAGAGGCCTGTGTCATTTGGAATTAAATAAATTTACTAATAAATTATTATTGGATTTCATTGTTCTATTCTCTCTTCTCTAGTTTTCCCAGTGTCAGCAAACAAAGTTAATTTTTTTTCTGCATAGTGGGTAAAATTGCAATCTAGGTCTTTATCATCAATTCATTCTTATTAGGGATTGTGTGTGTGTGTGTGTGTGTTTTGAACTGGAGGAGGGGACATTGTTTTGAAGTAAAAAGTAGATTTTATTCTCTATTGGGTCTTAAGGATTTCTATCTTAAAACAGAGAATAAACTGGTTTACCAAAAAGCATTTTTTTCTTGACACAAACTTCGCTAAGGATTTGTAGTAGTGAAAGGAAATAAAGTACTTGGGTTTTGGCACCCTGCTGTGAGTCAGGACAGAGTCAGCCACTCAGCCAAAGGTCCATCGCCAGCCCTGTGGTATGGCAGCAGCTGGTCCACTGGAACCAGGGATGGGCTTCTGCCTTCCCTCTAAGGCTGCCTCTCCCTCGTTCTCACCTCCACAATCCAGGTACAGCTTCTTTCCATGAATAGACCACCTACTAGTCTAGTCCCGCTGCCCCCTCTTGTTTTTGATTTTGTTTGCTTTTTACCCCACTAGGTTCTAATCAAGATTTCAAGTATCAGTCACACCAAAAGAAATCTTATGTCAGCACATAAGAGATAAAAGCAATAGGAATCAGCGCGAAAGAACATCAGAGCATGTTCCTGCCTAATCTGAGAGACACAAAGCCTCTATCTTAAAATAACTTCACAGAGATTTCTGAATCCAAGAAGGTTAAGAATACCACAGAGAGACATCTTATTTTAGAATTCAAAAGGACTTGAGGGAATCAATTTGTCCAACATGCCTTGTTTAGCAGATAAGCAATCAGAGGTCTGGACAAGTTGAACAACTGCCCAAATGTCAAAGAGCAAACTACCAGCAGCCCTAGACAGGAGTTCTGGTTTCCTGGCCAATTTCTCTAAGTTTTTAGCAAGTGCTTTGTATTGTTTCAAGGCTTTAAAAGGCACATGTGACTTTCCCTACAGTATGGAGTGATACAGAAGTACTCTCATACCCCTTCTAGTTACTTAATTTCACATTTATAAAATAATTCGTGTACTATTTTGGGTCCTGCTTGTTCACTTATCATCAGGGCATAAGGCCTTATTATAACCTTTTATAATTATGAACAGTACTCAATAAGAGATACCTTTTCAAATAAAATCATCTCCTGACCCAAAAAATTGAATGCAAAGCAAGTTGTTTGTTGTTTTTAATACCATATGACCCAATTAGTATTCCTCAGGTTAACAGGAGAAAGAAAAATTAACCCAGTCATGACAAAACAGCTCTGATAGTAAATTTTTTGGCAGTTCTACATGCTTCCAAGGTTTTAAAGCATTCTTCAGCATGAATTATTTATTCATCACGAATAATCTTTCTGAGTAGCTTCATCTTTCCAAGGATTCCTCTCCTTCTGTTAATATTCAAACACATGTGGAACCAACATCATGAATCCCTGTTCTATTAATCCTATGCTTAGATGAAGAAAAATGACATTTTCTTTGCATGTTGAATTCATGGTAAGTTTCCAAAGCTTTGCAAACAATTAAAAGGATAGTGAAGCGTGAAGTCCATGCCTAGACTTACTTTCCTTTCCACTGAAAGCTATAACCAGTAATTCCCAACAAATGAAATGAGTGCCTAAAACTGGCCTAATTCTGTTTGAATAGCTGTTTCTGTGTCTTGCCATGCATGAAGGACACAGAAGCAGTGCTCTACCAATCGTTCACTTCATCACAACCTCTTCTGGTCTTAAAGGCTTGAAGAAACCCCAAGGTTTCTTTGCCCTAAATGCAAAGCCCAGTATACAGCTAATATGTATATGGTAATTTGTGTATATAACATGAGAAAAACCAGTCCCTTACCTGATGAAATACACTGTAACACAGGTGTATAGATATAATATGAACTCAAGATCTAGCCTCAGTTTTTTCACTTACAAGATTAGAATGATAATTATTAGTGTTGGACCTGTTTACATGACTATTGATAACTGGAGAGGACACATGAACTAGTACACGGGAAATCATGAAACTTATTTTTATAAAGTTAGTAAAACCATGAATTCCTAGGAAACAAGTTTTCAATCTAAGCTGTTCCTTTTTCTTTTTTTTTTATGTTTTTTATTTATTTCTGAGAGAGAGACAGAGAGACAGCATGAGCAGGGGAGGGTCAGAGAGAGAGACACAGAATCTGAAACAGGTTGAGCTAGCTGTCAGTACAGAGCCCAGCATGGGACTTGAACCCACAAACCATGAGATCATGACCTGAGCCGAAGTCAGACGCCCAACCAACTGAGCCACCCAGGCGCCCCTAAGCTGTTCTTGAACAAAGACATTAAGACCAACTGAGACACAGTTCTTCCTGCAGGGCTAGCCCTAAGGTTTTTGCCTATGATGAGCTAAAGGCAGACATCTTTGTTATGTTTTCATTGTTTTAATCACACACACACACACACACACACACACACACACACACACACACACCAAGTGCCATTATTACCTTAGCACTAGACAAAGGTCTTTTTGACTCCAAAAACTAAAAGCGATTAGCTAATTTATAGTAATTCTATATTCTTTTAGTACTGCATGTTACGTTAGATTGCCATCCATCATAACCCCAGAGGAATTCAATTAATTCTCACAAACCTCTCTTGGATTAGTAGTGCACTCTGATTAGTGTTGTATTAGCAGATGCAAAATCACTTTCTGGATAAGGCAGGGAATTGAAAATTAAATAAACAAATCTGCATTACTTGGAGAAGGTCACCCCAAAAAAGGGAAAGGATTTTGTAGATCCAGCCTCCCAGCAGAAACATCACAATCAAGAGCTACTGAAGAAGCATTTAATGATACCAAAACAGTTGGAAAGGCTGCATAGTATTGTTTTTCACAAGGTCAGTTGAAAAATCTTTATGTCACACTGAAAACGGAGATCTCATCTACTTGAAACACACTTATGGTCAACTTTAGTTTCCAGTCTGAGGTTAATATTTTTAAAAGGGCAAGCCACCCCCCTTTCTAAAATATTTTCTCATTCATCTTTCTATATAGCATGTTATTTGGATTATATGAAATACTGATACATTAGATCTTAGAGCTTCTGTAGAACACAGTTCTCTCTCACATACCCATCTAGTAAAGGATGTGTATGAGAAGACCTACCTGAAATGTCTCTTCACCAGAGTATGTAAAGAGATTTGCTGGGAGGAGACATTTATTCCAGATACTACCTCCTTACAGATAAGTTTCAAAATAGAAGAGGAGCCTCAGAATTATCTTCAAGATGTAACATTAGGCCAATAATTAGCTCTACTAGGTACTGAAGTTTTCCTTTTAATTTTCTTTTCAAAATATCAAGTCCCAAATTCTGAAAGCATTTGGTGATAGAGTACAGATCTCAGGTCCCTAGCATTGTTCAAGCAGATTTTGTTTGTATTTTTATCCCCAGGAAATCCATGCATTATTAAATAGCAACCCACTCCTCCCTAAAAAAATAATCATAATTTATTATTCAGACTTAAGCAGTATGTCAAAAAACAATTTATTCATAATAAATGATTAAATTTTATATAAAAATGTTGCGTGGGTCTGATTCCCTTTCTTTAGATGTGAGTCTCATGTCCATCTCCTCTGTTCTCTGACACATTGTTCAGATACAGTTGTTATCCTTGATAAGGGGGAAATGGCACAATGCCCAGCTGATGCATTTTCTGAGTCATTAACCCAGATTTCTCTATCTTGAACTTTCTTGGAAAAAACTTTTCTATATATTGGAGGCCTTTAACCAGAATCTTTTTAATCAATCATTTAATGTTTTTAACTGCTAAATTAAAATTTTGAAAGTGAGCTTTCCCTGTATTATAAAATAGATTCCATTGTTGGCTCAGAACCAAATCCTGTGGACATGAGGTTGTGCATGCTTCCCAGTGGCAGTAACCTGAAGACTTTATTTAAACTGTTTTTTGAATCTACGGTAATTTGGTGTCTGGAGGAATAGGATCTTTATCAACAAAGGGCTGCCAGAACCCCAACTGCTTCTTGAGTAGCTGTAATAGATGAATAATGTTACAACCAGCCGTGCATTTCAGTTTTTACTCAAAAGGCTTTTCACTAATGCTGGTGGTATTCCATATCCATGTGTTCATCTCGGAGCCCAGTAGTTCCCATCTGACTTTCATTACTTTTTTGAGAGGATCAGTTTTACAAGTGGAATCAGAAAAGCAGTCAAAGTAATTGTAAGTGGCAATCAGTGAAATATAATAATTTTAACTTGGGAACATATGTTCCATTATAAAGAAAAGATTTTTTTTCTTTTTTCTCATAATTGCAGGACTCATATTTTCCCAGAGCAAGAAGGGGCCATGTACCAGGTTCTGGTGCTACATATCATGCTTGTATGATATGACAGTATCTCTGTAAAGTGCTTGGTCTGCTCCAGGGATAGGCAACTCATTACCTCCCAAGGAAATCTATTCACTTTTTGATTCTGACAATTTGAAAATGCTTTATTACATTAGAGATGAAATTCATCTCTCTGTCGTTACATCCTTCAGAATTGAAAAACTTGGGTCTTAACAGAGTAAATCTAACCCTCTCTTCAGATACTCACAGTCAGAGTACTCAGCTCCCACATTTTCCTCTGCCAAGTGGGACATGTATTCCTTTCTCATATGGAACAGCTTTGATTTCCTTAATCGCTCTGGTAACTCTCTTGAAGGAAGCTCAGATTTGCCTGTATCCCTCTTAAAGGTATGCAGAAGGAAAATTAGACTTCCAATCAGAATATCTGCATTAAATTCAGGCTCTGCTACTTATTAATGTCAGAACTGGGGCAAATTTCTTTTTCTCCCTTGAGATAGCAAGAGATTAATAAAAGAGACATGGTCTAGAGGTCAAAGCAAAAAATAAGCATGTCAACAAACAAGTATATAATTACAATGTGTAATAAGTAGTGTAAAGAGTTGTCAAGGGAGGGGTACCTGGTTGGCTCAGTTGGTTAAGCATCCAACTTTGATCTCAGCTCAGGTCTTGATGTTACAGGTCCATGACACTGAGCCTCGAGTGAGCTCTGCACTAACAGGGCAGAGGCTGCTTGGGATTCACTCCCTCTCTCTCTCCCTCTTTCTCTCTTTCTCTCAAATAAATAAATAAAACAAAATGTTGCCAAGGGATTCTGAGAGTATCACGAGCAGGCTTTCTGAGAGGCAGGCTGAGCATTTTATAGGGAAGGAGATGCCAAGTGTGTTCTAGGATTTGGGATTGCAGTAAGGTAGGAGAGCAATGTTTTCTAACAACAGAAGTGGGCCAGTGTCGAGTTTAGAAAGCAAGGAAGTAAATGGAGCAAAATGTTTTTGGAAAAGTGCAGAGAGGGGGCACCTGTGTGGTTTCCCAACTCTTGATTTCAATTCAGGTCATGATCTCAGGATTTGTGGGTTTGAACCCTGCATCAAGCTCCATGCTGACAGTATGGAGCCTGGTTGGGATTCTCTCTCTCATTCTCTCTCTCTCTCTCTCTCTCTCTGATCCTTCCCCACTTGCCCTATCTCTCTCAAAATAAATAAATAAACTTAAAAATTTTTTTAAAAAAGAAAAGTGAGGAGTTCTGTAGCCATTGTTGAGAGTTTGGGTTTTATTTGAAGTAAAAGAGGAAGTCATTATTGGGTTTGAAGGAGAGAAATTACAGTGTCTGAAATATATTTGTAAAAATTGTTCTCATGCTAGATGGAGAGCAGACTGCAAAATACAAAAGTAGACATGGGATAACCAGTTAGGAAGCAATTGTCATAATCCTAGGAGACATGCATGTGGTACAACAATCCTGTGAGGTTTAAATGAAAAGTCTTCCCTGCAGAGGTTAAGACAGACAGACTGCCTAAGATTAAGCCAGACTCCACCAATTTGAGCAAGTTCTTTAATCTCCATGCATCTCAGTTTTCCCCTTTGTGAAAGGAGGATCCTGATAGTGCTTACTTCACAGAGTTGTTATGAGGATTAAATGGCATTACAAATGAGTTCCCAGGTAGCTAAATTTGTGAAGAATTTTTCACTGTTATTGCATGTTCCAACCTATAGTGCATTTTCAGATTCAGGCATTATTTTATTTAGTTTTTGTCTGGCAATGTGGAATTGCATGAGTGAGGAATGTGACCAGATAATTGTTTATCCTCCTTTGCATGCTATATCTTACTGATACAGTGAAGAAAATAGACAGTGTGTGAGAGAAATAGCACTTTATAGGCAATCAGTTGTATTTTTCTTTCTTTGTCATCTACTTTGTCATATTACAAAGATCCAACATCTGAAACACTACATTTCTTTAATGGGATAGTCCCCATGAGACCTGTTTTTATCTGCTTAAGACCCAAACTTCAATATATTGTGATTTCTCTAGCATAGTGTGGAACAATAATGTAACATTGTCATTAGGCCAAATACCAGGCTGTCTCCTCTTGTGATAGGTTCACCTAGTGGAATGACACCATTTGTTTTACAGGCATCCCAGGAAGTGACTATGTGAATGCCAACTACATAGATGGCTATAGGAAACAAAACGCCTATATTGCAACACAAGGATCTCTTCCTGAAACTTTTGGGGACTTTTGGAGAATGATATGGGAGCAACGGAGTGCAACAGTTGTCATGATGACAAAACTAGAAGAACGATCCAGGGTAAGAACATCTACCCTCTCCTTCTTCAGTCTTTCCTCAGATAGTGTCTGTGTAATGTAGAATATATTATTCTTTTTAGAATCTACCCTTTCCTTAAACTTTGGCTTTCTAAGAGAGACTAACAGTGAATGGGCATCAACAACTCTGATGAAACTATTCTTTAACACTGAGTCTTTCAAGAAGGAAAATCTCTCATGTTACAATGTGATTGCTAGAAAAAAAAAATTAGTACTCAAAAAAGTAGACAATGTGATTACATAAAATAAATATTAGTTGGAACTTCTTTCTAAAACTTATATTGAACAAGAATGTACAGACTTTGGAGAGAATCCCACCAATATATACTTGCCTGTATTTTTAACTTTTTTTTCCTTATAATCTGCAGGGTACGATCTGAAATTCTATAAAAGAGGCTTTTATGTAATTTATTCAAATTAGCATAAATTAAGTTAGGGCCACCAGAAAAATGATGTGAGTTAACACACAGCTGAGAAAACACATAAATGCATAGAGAGCATTTTGCTAGTTTAGCCTTCTCCAAAAGGAATAGATTTTAATAACAGAGTCATAGGTCTAAGAAAGGAGTTTTATTCACCATATGGGTCCAATATTATGGTGCATGGCACATTAGTTAAATACTATTGATTTGCAAAACTAAAACATAATGGGTAAGCAGTATGCCATATTCCCAAGTGAATATGCAAATATTGTAGCCATCTTATGAAAATCAATCTTTAACCTTGAGAATTTAATGAAGGAGTATCTGAAAAATCACTGAAGGCAGCACATCCTCTCCCTGAAGAGTAGGACATTGGGGCGAATTTGAAACTACTGGTGAGAGATCTCTTTTACTGTGGTCACAGGTAGCCTCAAAGGGATATTTAGATGGAATCCAAAGCCCAACTCCCAATTTGTTGTGTGACAGTTCACATTTTTTTAAATGGTCTTTGAAGCTTGGTACATGGCAATTTCTCTTAGCCCAGGTAGGTATATGAGGGAAGAGTTGAAGGCTGCACAAGCAATTTCTAAAGGAAGAGCTCAGACTTGGGAAATATAAAAAGTCCCTTCCATTACTTTAAAGGTGGGAAATAAAGCCTATGATACACAACTGGTTTAGCAAACCCAAAAAGCAATCACACCTTGTTATAACATGTGAACTATATAGAAATACTGAAATATTGTGTGAAAGGAGTTTAGGTGAAAACTGTTATGACTGTGAAGACAAATGTCGTTGTCATTCTCTATGTGAAAACTCCATTCAAAAGATGTAAATGGATCCATTATTGATTTGTATTCAGGGTAACCCTGTATTGCAAGCCCTGTAAAAACAACCCCCAATGTTAACTTGAATAGAACTCTTCATAATTACAACAGCATCTAACACATATTAGGCACATTGATAGTTCACAGCAATCTTATGAGATAAACACTACTATAATCTCCACTTTACATAGGAATAAACTAAGCCTAGAACATTCCCGAAAGTCACTTAAGGTCATTCAGCTACCAAGGTCAGAGTGAGGATTTGAAGACAGTCTGGCTCCAGAACACATGTGCTTAACCATCAAGCCATATTGCCTGTTAACACTTCTATGAAGCTGAGACAGCTGAACTATTATATTACAGCATGCATGTAAATCCAGCCTACCCAGACTGCTCTGCCTGGAGATACCGGCTGGTAACAAGCAGTCATTTGCAAAAGCTGTTTTCAGTAAAACACACATTTTATCTTGACACTGCAGGCCTTCATTAAACCGTGCACAGAAACTTGTTTTGAAATAACCAAATGAAATTCTGCCCCTTTTCTCCCTAATTGCTTCTAATAATAAAGTTAGTTCTAACTGGCCCCACTGCCACTGCAGCATCTGATGGTAATGAGCAGTTCTTGGCGGAAGGCATTGTGACTTAAATACCTACAGTTTATCTTTATGTTGCAGGCTACTTTTTTTTCCCCACCTCAGACAGAGGAACTTATTTTGAAGTTACTAAATGAACCTCTGTTTGCTCCCTTCATTAATTACTCTTTGCTCTTGCAAGTTAGCTTTCTCCTTTGTTAAATGGCCTAAGGAGGCCAATTAAAATGCTGTCTTGTGATTTTTATTCTGTGGTGGTTCAGTCTGTACCCAAACTTGTGACGACCTGCATAAGCCAATATTGAGGAGTCTCAACAGCATCAATCTGACCATACAAATGAGCCCTGACCCACAAGGCCCAAGAGCCCTTTGTTCCCCAGTCTAGAATTCTTGAGAATAAGTGACCAAATGCAGCTGAGAGATCTAACAGTACTGTTCCTCCAAATTATCTCACCTGCTCTTCCATCTTCTCCCCTAACATCCTCCCAGCTCACTTTTTTCCTATCCAGTTGCTCTTTTACCTAAAGTCTAGGGAGAAAGGGGAAGGCATTTCTTGATTCACAAACAAGAACTTGGATTGAGTTTCTCTATAAAAACAATGTTATAAATAGTGGTTAATTGTTACTGAAATACTTTATACTTTATACTTTAGGAACTATGTGGGTTATGTGGGCTGATCTGGGGACTCAATGAATTCTCAATTTCCCAGTAGTCAACTTCAAAGCAGACATTTGAACTAGTCTGGCTTTATTTAGGAACTGCCTGTAGTCTCCCTCATAAAGGGAGGTGGTCCAGGTGGTTAAAACAAATCATTTCTCCAAGAGCAGATGCCTGAAATTTCGTTATTTTGAATAGGGCTCATATTCTTGAAATAATATTCACCCCTTTGGTATATGAAAAGTGTATATATAAACACTTACGTGTACTGTAGAATACACATATGCAGGAATACATGTTAACTGGCAATTTGGGCTGAGGGAGAGAGAAGAAAAGGAAAGGGAAGAGAGGATAGATGATATTTCATAAAACTGCCTGAGGATACCACTATCAGAGACCAGGGAATTTTACAGCATAGTCCCAGGTAGAGGTGTGTTGCAATCAAATGTCATCTGGGTTTAGATCCCAGCTGAAGTGTTTACTAGGTATGTGACAATGAACACATTGCTAGGACCTCTGAAAGTTTCATTTCTCCTTTTTAAATTACAGACAAGGATTATTGTAGGTATTGACCAAGATAAGGATTATGACATGGTGTCTCAGTGAGGTCTCAGCTGTTAGTGTTTGGTTGAGATAGAGAGCTGGGAGGCTATACCAATACAACCTCAGTTTACCCTAAAAACACTCCCAAATAATTCAATTTTTGTTCCCAAATGCAATGAGTTTGTTCCTCTATGGCTGACAATGAATCCTGACCAGCCTCACAGAGTCACTACTCATCGTGAATTCTGCCCACCATTCCCAGTGGGAACCCATGCACTGTGGTCAAGCATAGCTCAGAACATGGGCTTATTTGGCACTTGCCTTTCCCAGAACAGAATCTCCAGAATGGAAACCTTAATGCAGGGAACTTATTAATTAGTCTGCACATGGACCACAAGGACATTCTGGCTGTGACTCCCATTGTGGCCATATCTTAAAGTAATACAATATGAAAATAATACTGTCCACATGAATCACATGCCGTAATAATTGCCACTAAAGATAATATTCTTGATACCACATTTTCTTTTGTTTCAGCTTTACATTAGCCCTTCCCATTCTTACTTGCTTGATGACGCTAGGGAATTCTCCCCTTAACACCTGTCTCCTATGTTTTCTAGTTTAGTGCTTTGCCTTGTCACTCAGGCCTGTGGATGATAAAGCAGCAGTGCTTCTAACCTTTGCCAAGTTAGAACAACCCACTCACACAAAAGGCTCCTGGGTTTATTAGCATTTGTTAGAAGTTTCAGTGGCCTTTTGTTAGAGAACTGACCATTCTTAGCATTTCATTGGCTAAAGAAGCCCTTACAAGTGTGAGGTTTGACTTAGAACTCAAATTGGTCTTTTGGAAACTTAAATTCTTTGATTTTCAGTTGTAGTCCCTCCCCATCAAATGTGGCCTTGCAGTAATCCCAAACTTCACTGAGAAGACTACATAGTGTATGCATTCAGTTACCAACCCTGAAGAGAAACCGTGTACAGTGGATATTTTCTATGAGTTTCATTTGGATACATAAAGAAACGAAACAAAATATAAGTCTAAAAACTAAGGTTTTGAAAGTAAAGTACCATTGCTGCCTGAAAACACACAGATCAGTTTAAAGCCTTGTAGAATGTGCTATGTGACATGAGATACTGTTAGTGGGACTTTTTCTACAATTTCCATCTTTTTTGCCAAATCCTCTCAAGTTCTGCATAGTTCATTGATTTTGTAGAGAGTCATTCTCTCATGCCCTAGAATGTGGTCTCTAATTGTTTCCATGTTTCATAACATGCCAGTAAGCACATGAATTGGTTTGGGCAACCACATGGAGGGAAGAAAAAGTTTGGAAAAAATGAAGCATGGTAGGAGAGTAAAATGTATACAGCTGGGGTTTCCACTCCAAGGGTGTTATTTGTGGGCAACTAAGACACATGGTTGGCAGCCTTGCTTGAACCCTTGGAGTCTCCANTTCCAAGGTTTTTTTTTTTTTTTTTTTTTTTTTTGCCCAGGAGCCTTTGTTATTTGGTAGGTGACTGTCCTTCCCCCCCACCCCCTTTATCTATTTGCTTTTGGCTGTTTCTCTTGTACTTTGTTTCACATCCTGAGGAATACAAGATGGAGGGAATATGTAAGCTTCATGCTTAACAAATTCTTGAGCAGTCTTGATTAGTGTTACAAGCTGAAAGAGCTTAATCAAGGTTAAGGTATATGTGGCTTTCTTTTATTCTCACCAGCCTGTCCTTATCACTCCCCATGGCTGATGCTCACTGTTGTTTGTGTTGTTTTACAAGCTTTATGGTGGGAGTTGAATCACTTAAAGCGCTATAATGGTAAGGGTGCTTAGTGCTATAAATGTTCAGGATTAGGAGTGAAAATTTGACTCTCCACAAAGGGGACATGATCTGAACTATCATTCAGTGTGAGCCACATTGAGTAGTAGCATAGGCATATAGTTAGAAGTGAAAAAGTCTACAATTGGTTTCCAGACTATCTAAATCCCATCTTCTGCTCCCAAATAGAAAATCATGCAACCCAGTCGATGGTATCCAGTGCTGGAGCAAATCAAATGTTTTATGCATCAGGACTTTAGTTTATCTTAGGCCATAGCATAAGAAATGCCCTGCTGCAGTAAAACTTGTTGTTTGTGGTAATGAATGGAAGTGATGCTATCCAGGCCAAAGGGGTGGGCTGGTTTTAACTATATTGTGTTAGTCATTAAGGGAATTAGAGTACAGAGACTTGACATTTGACAGGTAGAACACTTATTTTTTTTTAACATGTATTCATTGTTTGAGAGACAGAGAGAGAGAGCATGAGCAGGGGAGGGGCAGAGAGAGAGAGAGAGAGAGAGAGACAGACAGACAGACAGAATCTGAAGTGACAGCTCAGAGCCTGACTCGGGGCTCAAACTCACAAACCATGAGATCATGACCTGAGCCAAAGTCAGCGACTGAGCCACCCAGGTCCCCTACAGGAGGAGCATTTCTGACCTAATGATCACTACCTCCACCTTCTATGTCCTCCCCGGTCTTTGAATGTTATCTTAATATACTTACCCAACAGAAGATGAAAGTAAGATGGAGACATGTTCGTGTTTGGTTCTGTGGCCAAGAGGGCAATTCTGGGCACAAAAGGAGATTCTGATCAAATGTTTTCTTGTTTTCCTATAAAACAAATCTTGAGATTCTTTTCAGATTTTGAGGTCCTTTTGGGTTAGAAGTTGGCAGAATCCTGTTGAAGATTATAAATGGCAGTGTTACTGTTTTCATTGTCGTTATCGGTTTTGGAAGGCCCAGCCTTGGCCAGCGGCAGACTAATTCTTGGCCCCTCTGGTTTGTCAAGGTTCGGTAAGTTTAATGGAGAGCAAATGCTTTCCAAATGCCAGGTCTGTGTCCTTTTCCAAACAGAACTGGAAGCGCCAAAGGCCTTGAACATTTAATTTCTCAAACTGCAGCTGAAAGCGCTGCCTATCTAGGGCAACAGAAACTGCTTTTTCCTTAAGCAACTGTAGAAACGGCAGCACAAACATTGCCTTTGGAGTCTGTGTGATGTATGGGATTGTTTTTGAAAAGTGGTGGATACTTAATGTAAATAGGACACTGGCAACAAAAAGAATGATGCTCACATTGGCAACTTAAAGGATGTTTGGGTCCTTATCTAGCAAGTTCCACACTCTTGGTTTTCTCTTGTCAACAGACACAATGTCAGATAAAAGAGAAAGAATCCCACCAATTTCTTACCATTTGTTAGCTTCTTGGATTTTCTACTTTCTTTCCCCAACCCCACTCCCCCACCCCAACCC
>NW_027533339.1:581332-608357 GCF_008692635.1 Crocuta crocuta | reverse complement strand
CATTCTGGCTCAAAACAAACATTCCTATGAAACTGAATGAGAGGCATCATGGCCTAGGAAAGAGCTGGACTGGGGGGATGGAGGGGAAGGAGGTGGGAAGGATGCAATTTTGCTCTTGGTGACTTTGTGCAAAGTCCCTATCATTTTCCATATTCATGTTTAGAGCACTCCCTGGCTGGATGAGGTCATTTCTAAAATTTTAAGAAATGTGGATTAATTGTGTGTTCAGGCAAAGCTAAGTTGGTATGCACCAGTATAATTGTACTGTTAAAACACTAAAATGTAGGGGCGCCTGGGTGGCTTAGTCGGTTAAGCGTCCAACTTTCGCTTAGGTCATGATCTCACGGTTTGTGGGTTCGAGCCCCGCGTCGGGCTCTGTGCTGACTGCCAGTTCAGAGCCTGGAGCCTGTTTCAGTCTGTGACTCCCTCTCTCTCTGACCCTCCCCTGTTCACACTGTCTCTCTGTCTCTCTCCTAGAAATAAATAAAACATTAAAAAAAAAAAAATTTAAAAAAAAACACTAAAATGTATTGATACTACTGGTTACAGAAATTACCTTTTCATTGAAACTTTAAGTCACCTAATTAATTATATTGCTCAATGGCAGGGACACAGAAGTGTTGCCAGGCCACAGGCAGCCAGTAAGCAGATACAAGCAGATGCAGAGGTGACAGCAGGGCTATGTAGAGTACCTAACCACTGCCAGGTGTGATTGGGGCTGAGTTGCAAACTCGAAGGGCCACAGTTGTGTGGGAAGAACTGACATCCAAGTGCTACCTTGCCAGAACAAGGGGATGCTTCACAGAGTTTTCCTGTGCTTACAACAAAGTGCCAGCAACCTAAGATATAATGACTGTCAGTTTAACGGGGGAGGTCATTAGAAAAGTTTAGTGTAGCTCCCTGTATGAACTTCTGGGAGACACATTGTCTTTGTCTGTTCAGGCTGCTGTAGCAGAATACCGCAGACTGGGTGGCTTATAAACAACAGAAATCTACTTCTCACAGTTCTGGAAGCTGGAAAGTATAAGATCAAGATGTTGGCAGATTTTATATCTAGTGAGACTCTGCTTCTGGGTTCACAACAAACTGTCTTCCTGTTGTATCCCCACATGACATAAGGAGTCAGGGAGCTCTCAGGAGTATTTTGTATAAGCCATGAAGCCTATTCATGACAGCTGCACCCTAGATTCAATCGCTTCCCAAGGTCCCAGCTCCCCATATTCCCCACTGAGGATTAAATTTCCACCTATGAATTTGGGGGGGGGGACACAAATATTTAGACTATAGAACACATCAAACAAAAGGAAGTATCAATTTTTTGAATTAATAAATGGTTTGGAAAGTGTTTGAATGGTCCAATGATCTAATAAGCGTTTTACAATGAATAATTTGATTTACTTAGAGAATAATATTTTTCAACTTTCTGGTTTTATTTATGAAAAACTATCACTCCACTGGTAGTCAAATGCTTTAATATTACTCTCATTTTAGGTATTGCATTGCCTTTGATCTCCACTAAATAGTGGTCAGAAAAGAGAAAATGAAGAAAGGAAACGCACAAACCAGACTACCCTTTTGCCACTCAAAAATAGACATAGCCACATGTTAGTTGAGTGAAGGGAATGACATTATCCCTCAAAGAGAACAGAATCACTGAGATGATAACATATTTTGGAAAATTAAGTATTGAAGCTGGTCTTTTACTGCCAAGAGACATATTATAACCTATGGAAATAAATAGTTCAGCATGTAATTTATCCATCCAATAAAATATATCCTAATAATTATCTGAGACTTCCTTTTTTGTCCCTTATTAAGTGTACATTGATGAATGTATATTGACATTTCTTTATTCCCAATACAAATCCTGATTTGTATTATCTAATGTTAGCATACTTTCTGTCCGCTCCTTATGGGAGGTTCTTCTGCCCAAACATAGTAGATGTTAATTTTTAGTTACTTTCAACAAAACTTATGCTTTCCTATGTATCATTTATTGTCTATTCTAAGTCCTTCTTTGGCTAAATAACGTGGCCATAAGCAGGCAAGTAGATTTTGCATCAGTGATGCTGGGACCCTTTGGACATATCAGTTTGTTATGTTTGGAATCCTGATGCTTTGTCGTACTGCCGTGCTCAGTGAGTCTTTGTTAAATTGAAAGGTTTTGCTTTCCAGAAGTTTTGGGCAATTTAAAAATAAGCCAGTGTGGACCACAGTATAGTTGATTGTAAAGTTGGCTTCCAGTTGTTGAGTGTGTGCTATGTGCCAGGCACTTCCAAGATAAGCCATATGGAAGTAAAAATGGAACTAGAAGGAAAGCATTTCCCTGAAGCACACTCAGCAGACCTACTGGATCAAATCCTAGGCAATATTTCCAATGATAAGTTTTTCTTTTGAATATATTTAAATATGTTTTATCAATCCATCAACTTCCTTTTAATAGGTTGCCATGAAAGAGGGAATATGCATTAATTCTATAGCATGCATTCAGTGATGGTCAACCTGTTCTTTCCATAATTATGGAGAAATGAAGCTACCCCACAGAAGAAATAATCTCTTTATGATAATAAAAAGAAATCTATCGGGGCATCTGGGTGGCTCAGGTGGTTGAGCCTCCGACTTCAGCTCAGGTTATGATCTTGTGGTTCATGAGCTCCAGCCCTGCATTGAGCTGTCAGCTCAGAGCCTGAAGCCTGCTTCTGATTCTGTGTCTCCCTCTCTCTCTGCCCCTCCCCCGCTTGTACGCTCGCTCTCTCACTCTCTCTCTCTCTCTCTCTCTCTCTCCCACACACACACACACAAAAATAAATGAAAATGTTACAAAATTTAAAAAGTAAACAAATCTATCCCCCAAATTTAGCCAGAAATGTGAACTGTCTTACTTAGTTTAGGCTTCAAAGTGAGTTACTGGGTGAGATTTCTAAACTACATCCTGGGTAACAGATTCTGCTTCTGTCCTTTTTCACCTCAGACACTAACACATTCTCTTCTCACAGCTTACTAGGGCCCAGGTAGAGTAAGGGAGTTATCTGGAAATCTCACAACTATGTATTTGAAGAACCAGCAGATGAAAGCATACCCCTATAGTTACTCAGTAAGGCTATGGGTTGGGGGCAGAACAGCACTCATTTTACTTTTGTGTCCCCCCCAGTTGCTAAGACCTTGCCTTCCACTTAGAGTCAGTTGGGATTAATAACATGTTTATTATTTTTTACATATAGAATGGTTACATTTTTTTAACTACAACCATAAAAATTGAAAAATATTCTAACTGATAATAATAGCTGTTGCCTGTTGAATGCCTATTGGGTTTAGAGTTTCAGGTGCATGGGTTTTGAGCCTTATGCTAGCACTGTTGTACTGGAGATTTTGTACTTATTTAACAGATAAGGCTGCTGGGCTTGGGTCCTGAAAATAGAGAAGCACCTTACCGGCCATCCAGTTAGACTCCCCAGCCTTCAGCGCATCAGTCCGAAAGGTCACCTGTAGTGCATCATTTCAGAATCACATAAGAAAAGGCAAGCACCAGTATTTGTGTTCAGGAGCTGATGCCTTCTAGTTCTTAGATGGTCAGAGGGGAGCATCCTATACTGGGCTCTGTGCACAAAGCCTAAAAGTGGTAACTCTATCTAAAAATACCTTATGAGATTTTCTCCTGGTGGGAGGAGAGGGAGCCGTGCAGGTGGAGGGAGGGGCAGTAGTGAAAGTAAAACATTTCAAGAGAGAGGATGGAGCTAGTGCATTTGCAGTATAGCTAATTAGGAAAAAAAAAAAAAAACTAAGCTAAACTAACACTTCTGATTGTTGTTCTCCTTGATCCTTGCACTTGTCAATTGCTTTCTAATGTTGAAATCAGAAATTACTTGTTTAGGGCATGGCTAAAAATGAAGGACTCAAAAGAATGTCCATAAATCTAAAGCCTTAGAAACCAGCTGAAACCATGAAGGCAACTCAGAGAATGAGAAAGAGAAAAGAGTGCTGAGTTCTTACTAATGAAGGGGACAATGTATTGCTATAGCTGTTCTGAGAGGCTTTAATCCTGCCGCTGAGACCATATGTGCATATGCGTACATACACTAAAATATTTACTTTTTTATAAACTCCTTTTGTGAAATATTTTTGAGAGAAAACAGCAATGTTTAAATATATTTGCTTTTTTAAAATTCCTCCATTTTTGCTGTTAAGTTTGAAACATTTTAGAGAGTAAGATTCAAGTACATTATTTAAAACAAGTACAAAAGCTTTCTTTCCTTCTTTTAGCTAAAAATGTTCCTAACATTCACTCCTTATAGTAATGTTTTCTGGTATTCTTATCTTCTAAAAGAGTCTAAGTCAATAATAGCCAAAGTTTTAAACTTATTACTGGAAGTATGAGAATAATTAGTGTAACTTCTGTTTTTTCTGCATTTTAGGATGGGGTGGAGTTGTATATAGAGAGTCAGTAAATAACGGAACAATTTTTCCAGAAGCCACATAAAACCTGGTTTTTGGTCTTTTCCTTCATTCCCTGTGTCTTTTCTCACCAAAAGGTCTGATGATAATCAATTCCCAGCTTTGAAATATAATTGCACTGAATTTAGTTCAGTGCATTGTACTGACCTTATAGATCATTTCATTGTATTAAGCTATGGGTTTTTTGTCTCTGTCATAACGATATTTGTCCTTGTGGAATTTGACTTGTTGGTTTTGATTTGAAAGGGTTGCCATCCCACTGAAACTGTTAAATAATGAGTTGAGTTCCTCTTTTCATTTTTTTTTAACTCAACACATTGCTGGCATCCTCTCCAATGTTGCAGTAAGAGGTCTCCAAAGTTACTTTTGCCCATTGCAGGGAGACATCAACTTGACATCTATCTTATGGTTTAAGGCAAAGCCTTTGGCATAATTTTTGTGATTTTTCTTTTCCATCTGAATCCTGGCTACTTAAGTAGTGTTGGCTCCATTCAGGTAGTATCCTTTGCTAATTCATCCACGTACAACTTAGGTTTTAATGGATGGTCAGAAAGCATACAGAGATAGTCAGGGTCATGCTACATCAATCTTCTCCTTAAAGAAGTGTTTTTCCTTTGTGTTATTCTTTAAATTAGAACACATAATAGAAGTATAAATACAGAAGAATATATTATGCATCTAGAAAGCATGTATGTTTTAAAAATCCTATTAAGATATAAATTGCCCACCTTAGTGTGAACCACTCTTCCTTGTTTTTGTTTTGTTTTGTTTTAATAAAATAGGTAATGTTTCTATAGACTTACCATTGAAATAAAGGCACAAAAGTCAAACCTTGTGAATTCAATCTCCACTTTACCATATAACTGTACATTAAAGTGTCTTTTCCCCTTTTTGTTGCCTGCATAATTGGATAGAGAATAAAAGCTCTGCCATTTTAGAAGTTCCAGCATCTAGAGAGAAGGAGCCTGAGTCCTTTAAGGAACAGATGCTATATCTGTGAAATAGAGAATTGAAATATTATTCACAGAATGTTACTAATATTTATATTCAACATAAAACCAAATAATTATCTAGCAATTCTATTCACTGGACCAAAAAATTCTAGTGTCTATGACAATAATGCATCATTGCTTTTGTTTAAAACCGGAGATTATGATTTTTGAATCTTTTTCAACCACAAGATGTGCTTTGTAATATAAAATGGGACTAGATTTCTTTACCTAGAGAAATGCATTTCAGTTAAGAATTACTCCCATCTTTTCTTTTAATCTGAGATTGAAAGGGTAAATATGTTCTTATCTATGACCTTACTAGAAAATATAGTATTGTATTTGTCATTTTTGATTATGCTTTTTCAATACCCAACGTACACATTCAGTAAATTTAAACATATCCCAGACTTTGAATTAATTATTTTTTGTTGCATGTTGAACTAATTGGCTTGAATACTTTTATGTGCTTTTGTTCAATTCCACATACAAATTTTAGGTTATTCATCTGAAATGAATGAGTTTTAAATTATTTAAACTTTATACTGCTAGTGTGTGACCCTCTGAGACTGTTTTTAAAGAACACACAGCTCTTTCCCCCCTAGACATTACGATTTAATTTGTTTGGGATACAAAAGCCATTTATCTTGTATTTTTTAAAATGCTATGTTGTTTATTATGCTTTGATAGATTCACAAATTATTTCTACTTTTCTTTAAACAAACGTATTTGGAAATTGTGATAGTTCAAGATGAAATAGCTTGTGCCTTTTAAGCCTTGATGGATGAACATTAACTATCTCATCATGTCATTTAAATGGCTGAGCATAATCTTCCTGATGCAATCCATAATATATATCCCAGAACAAATTTGTGTTTTCTTTTCAAGTACTCTAAAGTTTCAAATACCTCTTTCCTTATTTTACTCAGCAACAATCTGCAATTTATTTTTCTCCAGGAAAATTGAATCTGTTACTGCTTAGTATTCCTACCAGTTTGAAAAATGTGGTTTATATTGGCATCAGAGCAGTAATTTACATATATTGGGATAACAAGAATGCGTGCTAGAAAAAGATCAACATAAAATGAAATGCAAAAAAGCTGTTTTCCTTCAACAGCAAGTCAGAGTGAAGCTAATAGAGAAATTGATGAGCATCTGCCCTGAATGTGTCACTTGTTTCTTCCAGGTGAAGTGTGACCAGTATTGGCCCAGTAGAGGCACAGAAACCCACGGGCTGGTCCAGGTGACGCTGCTCGATACCGTGGAGCTGGCCACGTATTGTGTTCGAACATTTGCACTTTACAAGGTTTGCCTTTTTTCCTCTTCTCTTTCCCTTTCCATTATTTAAAGAAAGCTTTTTTTGAGAAATCAAGTATCTTATGACTTTGCTTAAATCTTGATTCCACTGGCAACAGTGAACAATGAAATAATTCTTCCATTATCGCTCAACAATTTTTCTTCTTGTCCAGTGATCTATCAGTAAATATGGAACTCTCACTATGAACGTAAGTCTCGGCAAATGAAAGATAGATGAAGAAGAACTAGTTCTTTCTGTAAAAATAACAGGAGCATTCCTGATAGTTACAACTGAAAAATGTAATACTTCTTACCTAAGAATTTTTATACCTGAACAAATAGTTGTCATTTACAAATAGCTTGACATTGATTCTCCAAGGAGTGTGTCTCCCCAAAGGTCATAGGGTAGGAGGAAGGAATTAAGATAGCACATTTTCGTGTTACTTCTTCCATATTATTACCCATCATTGCAACTGACGCCAGGAAAACAGAATTTCAGCCTGTCTTCCTACTTCACAGAATGGGTCAAGTGAGAAGAGAGAAGTGAGACAATTCCAGTTCACTGCCTGGCCTGATCATGGCGTTCCAGAACACCCGACACCTTTTCTAGCTTTCTTACGGAGAGTCAAAACCTGTAACCCTCCTGATGCAGGTCCTATGGTTGTGCATTGCAGGTAAGAACCACTGAGAGCATTTATTTTTCTCACAGAAGGTTTGCAAGGAAACACAAGCTTCTTCACTGGATATTCTCTTTCCAACTTCTTGATACTCTGGGATAGTAGATGTCTTTATAAATAACAGAAGGCATCTTTTTTTGGTCAAATGAGGCTTATGCTAACATGAATAGACAGGATTTGATGTAGATGATTATTCTCCTCTGGAGATAATAAACAACTGTGGTTCATGCTATTTTCTCTTTGGAGCAAAGATAAATAAATGTATGAAGCAGAATAGAATTAAGAATCACTGGGTGTCGTATGTAAACCAACTTGACAATAAACTATAAAAAAAAATGTATTTCCTGAAATGTAGTTTCACTTATCATGAATCTTAATATAATCACACTTGAGCTAAAAATGTTTTAAATGTGAATTACAAAATATATTATAAACTCAGAGAAAGAGAAAATAAAGAATGATATGATTATAGTTTAAAAAAAAAATCAATATGGTTCAAGTTTTGTCTATGTGAGGGGATATTCTTTAAAACGTAAGTAGGTAGGTAGGTAGGTAGGTAGGTACTTAGGTACGTAGGTAAGTAAATGAAGTGTTTGACAAGTTCTTGTGGCCTGGCCTGATACAACCTTTTTACTATTTATCAGGGGAAAAAAGTGCTGAACAAAATAATATTGTTAATATAAAAACTTTTAGCTGGAGTGTCATTGCTTAAAGATACCTTTTATATATTAATATTATCAAGTCATGTGTAGAAAATATACTAATTTCAGCTTTACAAATTTATTTAATATAATATATACAAAGACTTATATTTTGGAAGTATTTATTTTGTGTACTTGGAGGTAATGAGCTTGTATTTATTTCTTTTGAAATTTTGCATACTTTATTATCATTTTTTACTTAATTCTGACTAGCATTCTCTGTATCACCACTCAGATTCTACTATATATGTGTTTTTACATTTAAATGATTTCTTTTTCTTAATTTTAATTATTTTTATAGAAAGTAGAGAAGTAGGAAGAGAGGGAGAGAGAATCCTAAGCAGGCTCCACACTGTCAGTGTGAAGCCTGATGCGGGGCACAAACCCATGAACCCCAAGACCATGACCTGAGACGAAACAGGAGTCAGATGCTTAACTGACTGAGCCACCCAGGCAGCCCTACTACATATTATTATATTACTATATAAACCTATAATGCTACTATATAATTCATAATAGTTCTTTGTATCTGAGTAATTCAAATATGAGAGAATATGGCTCCTTGAATCGACAAGTAAAATTGCAGGGAAAGTATATATATAAAAAAGGAAAGAAAGCATCTATCATAAACCACTTCTATCATGACTTAGTAGTATAACTCTTTCATATCGTATCTTATACTTGAGCATAATACAGTAAGTAGATCTTAGAAATTACCTCTGTTTTTACAAAACATGGGGACAATAGCTTGAGTGGAATAACTGCAATAAAATTCACCTGACTAACCCATCCTACTGTGGTCATGGTTAAACACCAGCCTGGCAGGTTTTGAACAAGGTGATGTTTTATTTCTCTTTCCCAGCACTCTTCCCCCAACAAAAACTAATAACACCACATTATATTTATAGAGCATTTTACCAATTCCAAGGCACTTTCCTATGCTTTATTCTGCTTGATATTCTTACCAGTATGTCAAATGAAGAGACGAGAGTAGAAGAGAGGCTACAAGACTTGGTCCAAATACTGACAGCTAGGAAGCCAGACAGAGTCCCACTCATGTCTTATAATCTAGTACTTGCTCCTCTGGACCTGACACTATGTTTCAGCATTTCACATGATTCTTAAACCCTAGTAAATATTTTTATTGATTTGAGCAAATGCTTTTACATCATGACAGCAGATTTCTGGTTTTCCTGCCTGCTGGTTTCAGCAGGCACTAGTGTGACCAGTCTCTATATTCTGTTATAAATACTTCTTTGCAGACCTCAAAAAACCATTGTGGCTGGTTACATGGTGCAACTGCTTGGCACCAGCACAACTTGATTTTGAAGATCACATATGAAATGTTTTCTGATGAATTTTGGCCACAGGATAGGGAAATAGAAAGTTTGGGCTCATTGAAGAAAATTGCCCTCATGTGCCTAGTGGAAAAATATAATTCATGCACGTATATATGTACACACACACACAAAAACACAGAGGTATATAAACAAGCATACATGCGTGCGTACACACATATATATTTATATTTATATAAAACACATATATTTATATAAAATACACACACACACACATATATAATAGGAATAACAATTAGGGAAACCTAACTTGGAAGTTTTCACAAACATGGTATTTGCATTACAGTTTGAAATAAAGCATGTTCCCTCTCTCAAAACATGCTTTCCATTCCTGTAAATTAAAGTGGAAGACCTGGGAAATTTGGTTGATTGAGTGATTTGTTAAAAATGCAATTTATCCACTGTTGATCATAGCCAAGGCATAAGCTTTATGTTACATACTCAGTTGGATCCCAAAAAGTTTGTGGGCAAGTAGGAGAGAGAAGACGGATAGCTATAATGCTTCATTTTGAGAAAATACATACACCCCTACACACACACACACACACACACACACACACAGATGTTATGTTACGCCACCTAGACTCACTTCTGAGAGATACAAGCAACCCCCACCAAGAAATAAGAAAACAAAGATGCATGTGCTGAACTAATAGCTGTTGACATTTGGAAGTGCTGTGCCTGAGGCTCAGGAGAAGCTCTGTACGAAACAGAAGAATAGGTATATTGGTGAAAGAAATTTATTAGCAGCTTTGAAATAATGAGGGAAAGATGCAGCATGAACTGAGCTCTGAGAAGTGATTTGTGTTCACCCATGGGTTATCTTATAAGTCTGTGAGAAATTTTGGCCTCTTTATTTAGGAGAAGCCATGTTGCACACTGTCACACTTGCAAACCATCACGAATTCTTGACTTGGATACAGTGTATGTTTAAGCTTCAGAGCACAGTTCTTCCCCTGGAGTAGCAGAGAAAAGTCACTGCAGACAACAACTGGTTATGTGGGACCCAAGAAACCCTAGCTTAGAAATAATCTCTAAGCAGGAAGGAACTTTGCAGAGAAACACAATGGACTAGTCACAGAGGAATACTGACTACAGGTAACCACGATAATGCTGTAAATAATCACACATTATGTATGGAATGTAAATACTGCATTTCATGTTGATATTTCTTTCATGATGGACTTGACTTTTTTTCTCTGTAATGAAGTAGTGACAAACTCAAACCCAAGCCTTCTGCCAAACAGGTATAATGAAAATGGAGAGAGTTTTAAGTGAAACCTGGTAGTAAACCAAAAATAAAAGGTGGGGGGGACAGAAAGAGAGAATATTCATATTTCTTTAGTAGTTCTGCCTAGTAATCAGTATGCCGGGACTAAAAAGAGCTATTATGAATAGGAGAAATTCTAACAGTCAATAGTAAAAGAAAAAAAAAAAAATAGGAGGCTAGCCCAGTGTGGTAACTACAGATAAGACCTTGGAAGGTCAAGAAGGAAAGGGTCTACATACCTAGAAGTTTCTACAAGCCCAGAAAGACCAGCTCTAGCCATCAGTCAATTCATATAGAGCATATAAATTTAAGATTAGGAGGGCACACTCTGGAGAGAGACTGCCTGGGTAAAATGCTGGATTGTTTGCTTATGAGCTCTATGCCTTTGGGCAAGTTATTTCATATCTGCTAGCCTCTATGTCTTCACCTGTAAATGGGTTAACACTCCCCATAACAATAATAATTTAATAAGGTTAACTGAAATGATATTAAATGATAAAACATTTACAACAGTATATGGTATGTAGAAGTATGAAATAATTTTAAATTATTGGTATATTATTAAGTTTTAAAGGCTATATGTATATTTACAACTCAGAGAAAATAATAAACATTCACTTAGATATAATCTATATGACTTGAGCCATGAATAACCAGATGTTTATAAATATACAATATTTAATCAAATAGGTTTTTAAAAATTTAGATATTTTTCACCGTGGTAATTACATCAAATTTGCCCCAGTGATGGAGAACATTTTCTCATTTACTATGAGTTAAAATAATTTGTTGTAACAAATACCTGTTCTTTACAACCTGAGAAACCATTGAATTCTTAAAGTGATACTGTTATGGGTACATAGAAATTAATGTTGTGGTTCTTGATGCCTTCAAGATAGAATTTGAATTTAGCATTATGTTCCTGGCCCTTTATAATCTAGACTGATGCCTCTCTCATGCCTCATTGTTCACTCTCTTAGCTAGTTCACTCACTGGCTACACATTCCAAGTGCTCTCATCTCTGGCTCTTGGTAAGTGGTAATTTATCCACTCTAGAATTTCACCTATTCCTCTCTCTACCTGATGATGTTCAGCCTTGTTTCATAATCTACCTCAAATAGCACGTGCCCTGCATTGCAAAGGTTGCAAACCAGCCTCAGATGATTTTGTTGACATCTGTGGTAATTTTTTTTAAATTTAAACTTGAATGCCTTTAAACTGGAAGGCAGTATCCAGTTTTCTAAATCTTCTGTGTCCCTGTTATTTTACACACAGCTCAACTCGTCCATTTACAGGGATTGCTTCATATTATAAACATCTGAGTTGAAACTCTGGAAAATCCTTTTAAGCTCATTCCTCATTCCTCTTCCCACAGAAAGAATTAAACAGTCTATTCTCTGAGCTCTCATAAAATAGGTTCACACTTAACATATTTAGCTATATGTGTATAGATCGTATATGCCTTGAAATCCCAGAGGGCATGGGTGATGGCTTATGAACATTTGTATCCCACCTCTTACATCATAGTAGGTGCTCAATAGCTGCTTTCTGAAGTTAATTGAATTCCATGTGGTGTTTTACACATTTTTACAGAAGTAGTAATATCATTTCAGGACTGAACTGTTTTTTATTATTTAACATAAGACTATACTTTTAACTTTTTATACTGTATTTTTATGAGAATTTAATTATTTTAAATTGCCTTTATTTTTATCATACCTGTTTATAAGTCCCTTTCCCTACAACTCTTTTATGCCCTTTTCACATGCTCTCCATTTCATGATTAAGTATAGATGTAGCTCCCTATTTTTAGCCATAATAATAGTTAAACTTACTGAACCCTTAATTGACAACAAATAATCTCTCTTCTCAACTGGAGAGGCCCTGTTCTAAGTGCTTCATATATGTTATTGCCTTTTCCTGCCCATCATTTTCAGAATTAAGAACTTTATTTTCTCATTTTACACAAGCAGAAAGAGACCAAGGAAGACCAGCTTACGTGCCTGATCTCATGCGATTAGTCATGGCATAGCTACTGTGGGCCCAAGGTTGCCTGTTCCCATCGACCAGCCCTTAGATCGCCCTCTAAATATGAGGCCTTAGATCACTTGGTGGTTTTTACCTTCTCCTTTGGCCACCCACTTGGAGGGCATTTCACTTTTTCAGCCTACCCTGATGACCTCGTCAGAATGAGCCACTCCTTTCTTTCTGACCCCACATCACATTGTCATATTCTAGCCTTTATTTCAATCTTTATGTATCAAAGGTAATTGCTAGTATGTGAGTCTTCTCTGCCCCTTAATCATTTTAGAATAATCATAGTAGCTACCCATTACTGACCTATCACTGTTTTCCAAGTATCACTAAGCACTTAAGAGATGCCTCATTTAATCCACAAAACTTTTATTTGTGAGAAGCATTAAGCACAGGGAGGTTATAAATTTAGGCCCTATTCCAAAGCCCTTGGCCTATATACTCATCATCGCATCTAGCTCTGACTCTTCTTGTTGCAGAGACTACCTTAGTCCCTTACACTTATTTCCTTAATATATATTTGCTGACTAAATGGTTGTCAGATGGGTACTTACCATTACCTCTACATGTAGTACATGAACACAGATATGTAATCTCCTTACTTATGAAAATTTATTTTTTAATGTTTATTTATTTATTTTGATAGAGACAGAGTTCACTCATTGGGGTAGGGGAGGAAGGGGCAGAGAGAGAAGGAGAGAGAGAGAATCCCAAACAAGCTCCACACTATCAGCATAGAGCCTGATGCAGAGTTCAAAGCTACAAACAGTGAGATCATGACCTGCACCAAAACCAGGAGTCAGACACTTTACCAACTGAGCCACCCAGGCACCCCAAAATTTGATTTTGAAAAAAACTAAAGATAGATTTTCATAAAGGTCATATATTACATTTCCTCATACTGTTTAATTCTTCTTAGAAAACAAAGTTTTGTTCTGTTATCTCCTATTTGAGCCTTGTTCTTTATGTGTTTTATAGAATTTGTGGTTTATATTTTACTACTACCAAAGGGATATAACTACTGATTTTAATTTGCTTCTTGTTAAGAATGAATAAATTTGAATGAAGCCCTAATTTCACAGAGTCAATTATAAACTATTGACCCATGATACTCTGAGTCATGTTGACCCTTTAGGACCAAGGGAATACATTATCTTCATAGGAGAAATTTATTTGTGAATAAATATGAAGGAGGGATAGATCAATAACCCCTAAAATTTCTTCTAAATGAAAAGATTCCAAGAAGAGTCAAATAGACCAACTAAGGATAATTTAAATCTTGTACATCATGGAATCAAACCAGTTTTTAAAATGGAAGGAATAGGAACTGAGGGCTAGTTGTAGATCAATAACATACCAGAAGTGTCAATAGACTACTAGGGTGGCCTGATAAAAATCAAATGACAATGTGAAATTAGAAAGATCCATGAAAAGTATTTTGATAATACTTATAGATGAAAGCACAACCAAAAAAACTACTTAGATTATATTTATAACATAACCAATTACTTCTAATATCAATCCAATATTGACAACAATAGCCTTTTCAAGGTAAAAAGGTTTTGGAAAGTGTCACATTTGAGCATAACAATAAAAGACCTTGTGAGCCAGAGGACCTAAGAGTGCTATGGAAAACTGTTTAATGCATGTTAATGATTCATTCTAAATTCCCTCCTTTATTTTCCCCAGTGTTCCATTCAAATACCTCTTTAGATCAAAGACCACAAATATTGCCAAATTATGTGATAGTTTTGAGATGCTGACAAGTGTGAACCATGGACCCATATTTTCCTTAAACCTGGGATTCATTTTCATGTATAAATTAAGTGATAAGAGAAGCTAGCCTTCTGTAGATGAAAGACTGGATTATTAAAATACCAACATCTCTGGATAAGAAAATCAGTGGAATATACAAAGCATGTCCTTATTTATGGAAACATTTTAAGGTGAGGAGAAGTAATTATACCACATGGAAATTATTGTGTAGTTTCTGTTCTTATATATCAATAATTGTGCATAAAGAACAAACTCTTAATTTATAAACAACATGATGAGGGGCTCCTGGGTGGCTCAGTTGGTTAAGCATCCAAGTTCGGCTCAGGTCATGATCTCACGGTTCATGGGTTCAAGCCCTGCATCGGGCTCTGTGCTGACAGCTCAGAGCCTGGAGCCTGATTCTAATTCTGTCTCTCTCTCTCTCTCTCTCTCTCTCTCTCTCTCTCTCTGACCCTCCCTGCTCACACTGTCTCTCTTTCTCTCTCAAAAATGAATAAGACATAAAAAAATTTTTTTAAAACATGGTGATACATGTCAGGAGGTCAGTCTTCAGTAGTTTGATGGCACAATCCTAATAGAGAAAAATATCTTACTTTCAATGAAATAGTTTAAAAGTAATTGAACCCAAAGAAAATATTAAGAGGAGTAGCACAATGGCCCCAGTACATATAAAATGTAAAACTCAAACTGAAGGTGTTTGGGACCTCAGGGCAGTATTCTGGCTGCCTGATGAATGGAAAATTTGTTTGAAAAGACATAGACATAAAGACAATAGAGGAGAGGTGAGACCAATATTATAAGAAACAACTGACTTCAATGTCATATGTCAGGGTATATCACGAAAATCCCTGCAAGGGCAATGGAGAAACTATCACCTTTTCATTCCTATTCCATACCTAAGAGTAGCAACCAAATTTCATTTGTGTAGGAAGATGACCATTTACAGAGCACCTTTCCATCATCTGTTTGATTTAATCTTTACAAGAAGAATAGGGGTATACTATTACCGTCTTCACTTTACAGATAAGGAAACATACTCTTAGAAATTAAATGACATGCTGAAGACCACATACCCAACTAGAAAGTAGAAAGTCTAGGTGAGAACCTAGAATCATGTTTTATGATTCAAGGTCCTCCTCTCTTTGTCTACACCATACTTCCATTTTCTATTTTGCTCAATTTATGTTTTACAAATGAGAGCGAAACTGTCCGTAGCCCACACAGAGATGGCTTTTAACAGATCCAAAACTCCCTTTGGGAGCAGCATTAAATGGTGGACTTGAAATCAGCTTACTAGAGTTCAAATTGCAACTGCACTATCCACTGCATCTGTGACCTTGGGTAATTTATTTAAGCTTTCTAAGCCTCAACTTGTCAATCTGTAAAGTGAGACTAATAGTAGTATATCCCTCATAGCATTGTGTATAAAGGTTAATATGATATATGAAAAGTGTTAATTAGCCAGGTACCTGCCACATAGAAAAAAGTCAATAAATGTTTGTAGTAATTGATGTTTTTATTATTGCATTTTACCCCACATAAAATATGTGTTCATTTAAATTCTCTTATTTAAGTTTCTCTTACTATCAAACAACAAAGTGCACTATCACATTTTTCTGAAATGTGAGTTTGACTTCTATGTAACTTGTAACATAGCAGAGTAAAAAAATATGCATGTGTATATTCATACATTAACCTAGGTGAGTGACAACCATTTAACACTTAAAAACTTAATACCTAAAAAATACCTAATTATAGTAATTATTTCATTGCACTTTAAAAATCTTGTTAGAATATTTGTGACTATGAGACAAGATTTTCCAGCCTCAATGCTGTTGATATTTGGGTCATTTAATTTTTGTTGTGGGAGACCATCCTGTGAATTAAAGGATGCTTATGAGCATCCCTGATCTCTGCCTACCAGATGCCAGTAGCATGCCCCAAGAGTTGTGACAATCAAAGATGTCTTCAGACACTGCCAAATGTCCCCTTGGGGGAAAATTCACCCTACTTGAGAATCATTGCTATATGACAATGAAACTGATTTTTGATTATGCAGAACGTATGCATCCAAATGATAGCTCAATTCAAAGCTTTAAAGCTTAAAAAAACATCTTTGAATGGCATCCTCATTTTAAACAGGGAGAACTTCTTTATGAGACTTACTTTGAGAATTACTTTTTAAAGCATATGTTGAACTAGGCTCATTACTTGAAAAATCAGCCAACAATATCCCCTACCTTGATCACCAACCATACAAGCCACAGACTTGGCTCTAGATGTTTCCTGGCAGTTAAAAAAGTAAATAAATAAATAAGCCCACCTTCAAGGATGAAGATGTGCCACCAGTAGGGAACAAAAGAACAGGTGATAGGCTCTTAACTCTACTGCCAAAAAGGAGTTCCAAATATACTTCTGCACCAAGGCAGCAAATTATTGCAGGAGTAGTAAGTATTCAGGCTTCCAAGGTTACTACTTCTAAGAGCCCTGGTCTTTAGGGTTGACAAGTGCAGGGATTTTTTGCTAGGGTATCAGTCACATTGCTTCATATTCATGCTTGGTATGAATGTCCAGCATTCTGCAAGCTCAGACATAAGCCCTAGGAATGCCCTTAAGTGGCATATTATTTAGTGGTTGTCCCCTTTTTCAGTATCTAGTGGAAGCCAAAGATAAATGATTAGATGGATGGAAAAGAAGTCAGTCATGGTGCTAGACCCCCTGCCCAAAAACCTAAAATCTCTTGCTCTTTGATTTTTGAGGATGTATATTTCTGGGACAGCACCCTCTATTTTTAAATCAAATATTTTCCTGCAGATAAGTGTGTTTTTTAGTGAAATAATTAAATAATTTTATTTATTTATTTTTGTACTCCTTCTTCCCAAGGAGCTTGATCAGTCTCTCCTTTTCCTCTCATTTCCCATTCAACCTCCCTCTATACCTTTCTCCATACTGCCCAAAATATCCTTCTCCACCTTTCAGTCTACCAAGAGAGGGTCAGTGGTTAAAACTTTCATTGGTCCACAGTGGTGCTTGTAACACCACTAAAAGGAAAGGATTTTGAGAATTATGATTTTTTGAGAAAGTATTCCATTTCCATTTATCTGGTTTTGTTCATTTGTCTAAGTTTGGCTTGGTTTTGAGCACTGAATCTTAAAAACAAAATGATAACCACATTTCTGTTTCTGGTGCATCTGTGTGCCTTTAGAATTGGTGACCTTTCTGAAATGGAAGGTATAGCTATCAGTTAACCGTCACTGCTTACAAAGAACAACCCAAACTTACTGTCTTAAAACCACCAGTCTGTTATTTTTCATGATTTTGTGAGCTGATGTGGGGTCAGACAGAGGTCTTCTGCTGGTCTCTCCTGAGCTCTCTTTCACAGAAAGCTGTAAGCCCTTGAGAAAGCTAGTCCTCCCCCCTCCACATGGCCTTGCATCTAGGTCTGGTGGTCTCAGGGTTCCAGGGATCAAAGGAGAAGCTTACAAGGCCTTTGAGGCCAAGCCTTGGAAGTCACGCGCAATCACTTTCTCAACACTCTCTTGCTCAAAGCAAGGCAGAGGCCAGCCCAGAGTCAAGGGATAGTGAGACAGACTCCACCTCAAGATGAGAGAAGCAACAAATGATGCATCACTTCATTTATCCCAGTGCTGGGTTCTACATCAGTGAACCTTATTTACTGGATGCATGGAACTCTTCTCTCCACTCTTGTCAGCCTAGCTAAGTCCACAGTAAATTTGCCTCCTAAGGAGAAACCCACCCCCCCAAGCCTACCTAAAATACAGAGGGTTTTTTGTTGTTGATATATGAAACAGGTTTTTAATTTGTTGATGTTTATTTTATTTTTGTGTGAGAGAGAGACAGAGCATGAACAGGGGAGGGGCAAAGAGAGTGGGACACAGAATTCGAAGCAGACTCCAGGCCCCAAGCAGTCAGCACAGAGCCCGACGTTGGGCTTGAACTCCCAAATCACAAGGTCATGACCTGAGCCGAAGTTGATGCTTAACCAACTGAGCCATCAGGCTCCCTGAAATAGGTTTTTAAAAAGTGGAGGAAAAGCAGGGGCGCCTGGGTGGCTTAGTCGGTTAAGCGTCCGACTTTCGCTTAGGTCATGATCTCGCAGTTCGTGGGTTCAAGCTCTGCGTCGGGCTCTGTGCTGCCTGCCAGCTCAGAGCCTGGAGCCTGTTTCAGTCTGTGACTCCCTCTCTCTCTCTGACCCTCCCCTGCTCACGCTGTCTCTCTCTCTCTCCTAGAAATAAATAAAGCATTAAAAAATTAAAAAAAAAAAGTGGAAGAAAAGTATCTGTGATTCGTTTTGTAACTGCTGCCTGATTCTTTTTCTGAAACATCCACTTCTGTGGTAGGAGAAACTTGTACTCTTTAATCCCATTTCATCCTATCTCAAATATTTTTCTGCATCTTCCTGTAATTTAGTAATTACTAGAGTTAATAGACTTTCTCTTAAACCCCCAAACCCCAGGAATATGATTCAATCACAGTGAATCATAGACTTCAAAGAGACATCTCAAACTTCCCAGACAACCCCCATTCCCTCTCTCCTTTCTCTTTTCTCTCTCTCCCTTTCTGCCCTCTTCCTCTTTACCTCTCCCCTTCTCCTTTCCGCTCTATCTCTTTATCTTCAGGGATAAGAAAATAATATTAGGGCCAAGGAAGTCAACAACTTTTCCATAGACTCTCGCTGGACTCAAGTCTTCTGTTGGTCCAGTATGTTTCTCACAGCATTAGAGTCCTTTTAATTTTGATCCAATTAATTTGATTAAGGAGTCCCTTAACATTTTCTAGCTGAATTAGAAAAAAAGAATAATAAAGCACCTATCACCTGTGTAACAGCTGGAGGCATTATGTTAGGAACCAAGATGGTCAGAATAGGTAATTTTGGTGCATTAGAGCCAATTAAGTGTTACAGATATTTAAGACCATGAATGATTGAAAAAAGAGCTGATGAGTAGCTGGGCAGCAGCCTGAATGTGCTGGTCACCCAGGTGGTCAGCAAGGCTGGGGAAGCAGAAATTCGTAGAAGGGTGCCAGAGGGAGAAGGAGGGAATATCAGTTATACACTCGTCCTACTTTGCAATAGTGCTTGCAGCCGTAATGGTGAAAAACACTCAGGCCACTAAAAATGACTTTACATGCTGTCTTGGCAGCCCTTCCCTGGCTTGGATTGGTGGCCTTATGTATCTGCCGCTCCATTGGAACTCCACCCTGGCTGTGCCATGGCTGTAGCGTGGGCTCTTTAGTGGCCATATGCCTGGGAGGCTCATCATCCACAATTTCCTCATCCCAGGCTCCAGCCAAGTGCAGCAGATGCTATTGTTATCACTTCTATTGAATAAAGTAGGAAGCAAAGAGAGAGAGAAATTTGTCAATATTGTTTTCCTGCTAGAATCGAAATAAAAACTGTGTGTGGTATATTGTCTGATAGTAACCCTTGTGCCAAATCCCCATTTTCTGTAACACACTTACATGAGATAAGAATCTGCCCCTATATTTCTTAACATAATGTAAATGACCTTCTTCATTCTACTGTAAATGTGTTACAATTATAGCCATTCAGCCTTCTCAATTTGGATTTGTGCTATTTCTTGTACTTGGAAACCCTTTGCTTCTGACCATGCCATCTGCTGGAATCACTTACATTTCTTTCGCACACTCACAGTGTTTGTTATATTCCCTAAAGCTGTCCAAAACTCTGAGATCTTTTATGTAAATAAACAAATGTTTATTTTTAAAGTATTTTTAAACCCTTTGCCTTGATAAGTAATATTAATAAGGTACATTCATGTTTCTGAAGTAAGTACAGCTGCTGAGAGAATTTCTTGCAGAAATGTATGAAGTGACACCAAAATCAGAAGAGAATCTTGAAATAAATGCCTGCATATATAAGTGGTTTCTGTGCCAAAAATAAACGAAATGGTGATAAATTAAGCAAACAGAAAATCTCTTCTTTGGATATAGAACATACCTAAGGGGGTGGAAGGAAGTCTTAGGACTTGACTAAGCCACTGGACCCCTCCCCTGTGTTATTCTATCAAACCTTTTCAGCCCAAAGAACACACTCACTGATGACCCTGTGGAGCCCCATCGATTCCCGAATTTCTTCTTAGCCTGGCTGGGTGCACAGTTCCATTCCATCATAGGATGGAAGAGGAAAAGCAGAAGTGTAACCCAAAATACAGATTCCAAATCTATGAAATAAGAAAGCAGAAGAAAAGGCCATTTAATACTTTCCAGAATTACTACTTAATTTTTTGTCATCACTTTTTTTTTTTTAATTTCCTGACTTGTTTTTTCCTTTTGGATCCTTAACTATCCCTACATTTGTATGTAAGAGATGAGGATTAGAGTGTCTTTTTCTATCTGTACTTCTTCAGCTCACTGCCATGGTCTTTAGCCATAAAGAGCAGAGCTAAGTGGGCAGAGCCTTCTCTTGCCACTGAGACCAGGCTGTTACCATGATGTGACCTATGTGTTGCCTGAATACAGATTGAGAATCCTGGGGTTTTTATTACACTGTACTTAGAGACTAAGCTCAAGTTAAATACTATATGTGAATATAGAAGGTAAATATATAAAAAGATGAAACCTCAGTAGGTCACAGTAGTCAGCCTCTAAATTGTATTGAGTCAAGATCGTTAGTTTTAATGTGGACAAAGGAGAACCATGGATTGTCTTAAAATATGAGACATGTTTCACATATGTCTTAGAACCCTAGTAAAAATCAAACTTCCTAGAGTATTTTATACATGGTAGGGAATTTTAAAAATGCAAGGTGACGAGTGAAACTCCTAGATCTTAAAGCTTTTACTGTAAGTGTGTGCTAATAAGAACTATTCCAGGGGTGCCTGGGTGGCTCAGTCAGGTAAGCATCTGACTTTGGCTCAGGTCATGATCTCGCAGTTCGTGGGTTTGAGCCCTGCATCTGTGCTGACAGCTCAGAACCTGGAGCCTGTTTCAGATTCTGTGTCCTCCTCTCTCTTGCCCCCTCCCCTGCTCATGCTCTCTCTCTCTCTCTCAAAAATAAATAAACATTACATTTTTTTAAAAAAAGAACTATTCTGAATTCCATGACTTTCATGCCATATTTGGCTTTCAAACTAAGAAATGAAAATTACATATATAAAAAATAAGAGATACTGGACTGCCCTGAAACTATGGTATTTGTGCAAATCAGTTACCTGCCTGAGCATCTGTTTCTCTAGGAAGGTGAAAAACAATCTGGACATTTGCCAAAGGCATCTTTCCTGCATGGGAAAACTACATAAAATTTGGTAGATTAAATCGTTCTTGATGAAGATGATGATGATGATTAGGAATTTTGATTTTATGAAAGCCAATAAGAAGTTTTCTCTAATTGACTTCAAATTCAGCCCCAACTTGGGTTCACAGGTGATGAGTCACTCTAGAAAAACAAATACTGTATGATCTCTCATGTGTGGAATCTAAAACACACACACACACACACACACACACACACACACACATACACACCCATATATAGCAAAAATAGATGGTAATTGCCAGAAGCAGGGGATCAGGGCAATGGGAGAAATGAGTGAAGAGTGTTGAAAAGTAAAAAAAAAATCAATATTAATAGTAATCAATTAAAAGTCTGACTTTGTCAACCTTAACCCATCTCAAATTCTCATCAGTTGAGTAGAGAGTCTTGCTCAATCCAGATTGTTACTCACTACTTTCATTTGAAAAACCATAAACAATCATGTTGCAAACCACAAGATTCTTTATAACCTATGGTTAACATTTCATCCCTCTTTTGTTGTGTCTGGAAATGATTGACTTCGCTTCAGACTATTTTCTGATGTACTACAGCCTGAAATTCACTTGTTATCTTGGTTCAATTAAACTCAAACTTATTGATTTGTAGGGCACAATAGTAAAGCCACAAGCTTAGCAATACCTTTTATCCAGAATTCAGTGAAAATTTGTGAATGTAGTCAGTTAGAAGAGTAATGTATGTATGTCTTTTTTGCTGTGTTTATATTTCCTAAAGGTTTAGGAATAGAGACATTAAAATATTTGAAATGATAAGTCTGCCTGTAAGTCATTTTTAGAGTGAATCTTCATGGCATACATAACATGCAAAGGTACAACAGTTCCTAGGATGAACTCCATGCCTTTTGCTGAATTCTCTGACTACATTTCCATATAGATAATCTCATCAAGTAGCACTCCTGGAATTGTCACTAATGTCCACAGTCTCTTTTTAAAGCTGCATCATATCACAGTTGGGCTATGACATAAGAAACAGATCTCATCTCATCTATTGGGATTCCATTAATGGTTCTAAACAACATCGTCTTTGTTATTTTTCCCCCTTGGAGACCCTGCATTTGGAAAGAACTTTATTTTAGGGGCAGAAACAGTCTATTTTTCCTAAACTTTTTCAGTTTGACATTTTAAAACATACCCAAGTGTAGACAAAATGTATAATGAACCCCTAAGTACCCATCAACCCAGCTTCAGTTATCAACATCTCAAGCAGCGTTTATTAATTGACAGCTTGTTTTCTGATTTTTAAAAGAAACTCATTACATAACTGCCATTCAACATGTGAGATTTTAATAACCTGGGCAGCCTTTTCTCTGGCACATGTCCAATTTCCATGAACATAATTCATGTAAAGGACACTCGTTACCACTTGCTCAACTCCAGGTTAAGGGCACCTGGATTCTATCTCTTATTCCATTATAATCTGTTACCTGCACTGCTTTTCTAATTCTAAAGTCTTAACAGAACCAAGGTTTTTGTATTATAATTTATTGAAGTAAAGTGTAATTTTAGTTTCCAGTGTACAGCATAATGATTTAACAATTCTGTACATTCCTCAGTGCTCACCACTGTCTAGTCATCATCTGCAACCAAACGACATTTACGCAATCTTATTGACTATATTCTCTATGCTGTACCTTTCAACTCAATGAATTATTTATTTTGGAACTAGAAATCTGTACCTTTTCTTCCTTATCTGTTTTGCCCAGGTTCCCACCGCCCTGCCTCTTGGCTACCACCTGTTTGTTCTCTGCATTTAAGAGTCTGGTTTTGTTTGTTTGTCTCTTTTTCTTTTGTTCATTTTTTGTGTGTGTTTCTTTAATTCCACATATGAGTGAAATCTTATGGTATTTGTCTTTTACTGTCTGACAGATTTCACTTAACATTATACCCTCTAAGTCCATCCACATTGTTGCAAATGGCAGTATCTTATTCTTTTTTATAGCTGAGTAATATTCCATTGTATATGTATATCACCTTTTCTTCATCCAGTCATCAGTCAGTGAATGTTTGGGCTTTCTCCATATGTTTGTTATTGTAAATAAAGCTGCCATAAACATAGAGGTGCATATATTCTTTCAAATTAGTGTTTTTGTTTTCTTTAGGTAAATACCCAGTAGTGGAATTACTAGATCATATAATATTTCTATTTTCAATTTTTTGAGGAAGTCCCTCATTGTCCCTCACACTGTTTTCCACAGTAGCTGCACCAATTTGCATTCCCACCAACAGTGAATAAGGGTTCCTTTTTCTCCACATCCTTGCCAACACTTGTCATTTCCTGTCTTTTTGATTCTAGTCATTCTGACAGGTGTAAAGTGATATCTCATTGTTATTTTTATTTGCATGTCCCTGATGATTAGGGATATTGAACATGTTTTGAAGTGTCTGCTGACCATCTGGATTTCTTTGGAAAAATGTCTATTCAGGCCCTCTGCTCATTTTAATTGAATTATTATTGCTTTTTTGAAGGATCTTAGTCATAAAAGTTCTTTTTATATTTTGGATATTAACATCTTATCAGATATATCATACAGAAATATCTTCTCCCATTCACTAGGTTGCTTTTTTGTTTTGTTGATGGTTTCCTTCATTGTGCGTAAACTTTTTAATTTGATGCAGTCTCAATAGTTTATTTTTGTTTTTGTTTCCCATGCCTGATGAGACATTTCTAGGAAAAATGTTTCTATAGCTGATATCAGAGAGATTACTGCCTATTTTTCTTCTAGGACTTTTATGATTTCAAGTGTCGCATTTAGGTCTTTAATCCATTTTGAATTCATTTTTGTGTATGGTGTAAGAAAGTGGTCCACCTTTCTCCATTTGCATGTAGCCATACAGTTTTTCCTACAACATTTGTTGAAGAGACAGTCTTCCTCGTTGTATATTCTTATCTCTTTTGTCATAGAATTTTTTGATTTTTTAAAAAATATTTCTGAGAGAGAAAGAGAGAGCGTGAGCAGGGGAGGGTCAGAGAGAGAGGGAGATACAGAATTTGAAACAGGCTCCAGGCTCTGAGCTAGCTGTCAGCACAGAGCCCGACGCGGGGCTTGAACTCACGAACCGTGAGATCATGACCTGAGCAAAAGTCAGACACTTAACTGACTGAGCCACCCAGGAGCCCCTCTTTTGTCATAGATTAATCGACCATATAAATGTGGGTTTACTTCTGAGCTCCCTATTTCACTGATCTATGTGTCTATTTTTGTGCCAGTACCATACTGTTTTGATTACTACTAATATATCCTGAACTCTAGGTCTGTGATGTGTCCAGCTTTGTTCTTTTTTTTTTTTTTTTTTCAAAACTTATTTGACTATTTGGGATCTTTTCTGGTTCCATACAAATTGTAGTATTATTTGTTCTAGTTCTATGAAAAATGCTATTGTGTTTTGCTAGGAATTGCATTAAATCTGTAGATTGCTATAGGTAGTATGGATGTCTTAACAATACTAGTCCTTCCAATCTATGAGCATGGAATGTCTTTCCATTAATGGCATCAAGTTTTAAAATGGTTCCACCTATTGAAACAACCTCACCATTTGTAGAGTTTGTTTACAAAACTGTGCTTAGCACATTTTGGTTTGAAGACAACTACTTTTTTTTATTCAATGCATTTATTTTAAAATTAAATTTATTTTTTAAAGGCTCAATTCATCATAGGCCCACCAGTGTTATTTAACATCCAAAGTTTAACACTCCACTGGTTAAATCTTTCTTACTTTAATATGTGAAACTAAAGCTGAATTTAGAAATTATTAGCTACCTGATTCAGGAACGCAAACAGAAATAAAAGTAACAATTTTTCAAATCCAAATATTGAGCATTTCCCAAACAATTATTGGTACACATAATTAATGAGTATGATTTTCATACCTATTTTGTGATCTACAAGAGTTATACAAACAGAATTCAGGATACCTCATTAATGTATGTGCACACTGTGTCCAGAGTTGTTAATAGATGTTATGTGGGGACTTTTTCTATAGTCAGGTAAGTATAGGTTAAACTAAGTTAAATTATTTTGCAACAGAGTGCTTCAACCCTATAAAGTACTCATTTCTATTGTGAACTTTCAAGAGAGAATTTCTAAAACTTATTTAAACATGAAACTCTTCCCCTCCTCTTGGCATTTCTTTTTCTTAACATTTATTTTTATATTCCAGTTAATATTCAGTGTAATATTAGTTTCAGGTAGAGATATAGATATCAAGATATAGATATAGATAGATATATAACTTCTGTACAACACTCAGTGATCACCACAGGTGCGCTCCTTAATCCCCATCACCTATTTTATCCATTCCACCACCCACTCCCCTCTGATAACCATCAGTTTGTTCTCAACAATTAAGAGTCTGTTTCTTGGTTTCTCTCTCTCTCTCTCTCTCTCTCTCTCTCCTATCCTCATTTGTTTTGTTTCTTAAATTCCATATATGAGTAAAATCATATGGTATTTGTCTTTCTCTGACAGACTTATTTCACTTAGCATAATGCTCTGTAACTCCATCCATGTCATTGCAAATGGCAAGATTTCATTCTTTTTATGGCTGAGTAATATTCCATTATGTGGAATACATTCCACATCTTTTTTATCCATTTATCAGTTGATGAACATGGGCTGTTTCAATGATTTGGCTATTGTAGGTAATACTGCTATACACATCAGGGTGTATGTATCATTTTGAATTACTATTTTTGTATCCTTTCAGAAAATAACTAATGGTGTAATTGCTCAATCATTCCCCCTTGGAATTTCCAAAAGAACTTAGGAGTGCTATCATAAAAGATAATTTAGCTAATGGTGATAAAACAGAACAATGAACTACTAAGAGTAATTGGCTAATAAATCAGCAACACTCAATAAGTGTACAAATATATATAATCAGTAAATACCTATTTAAACATACTGTGTAGGGACGCCTGAGTGGCTTAGTCAGTTTAGCATCCAACTTTGGCTCAGGTCATGATCTCACAGCTCATGAGTTCCATGAGTTCAAGCCCTCTGTTGGGCTCTGTGTTGATGGCTCAGAGCCTTGAGCCTGCTTGGGATTCTTTGTCTTCCTTTCCTTCTATTCCTCCCCCATTCTCATTCTGCCTGTCTCTCTTAAAAAAAAAAAAAAAAAAAAAAAAAAAAAACCTTAAAAAAAATTTTTAAAACTACTTTGG
>NW_027533339.1:477648-581128 GCF_008692635.1 Crocuta crocuta | reverse complement strand
TTAAAAAAAAAAAAAAAAAAAAAAAAGACAAACCTTAAAAAAAATTTTTAAAACTACATTGTGTAGACCTCCAAACTCCAACTATGGTATCTCCCTCAAAGAGCTTATGACAACATATATAAAGATACCTAAAACATTTAAGGCTATTCAGAAAATCCTTAATGTATGTGTTGAGACTTGGTCATTTAGAGAAAACTTTGGTTAAAGCAAGGAACCTTAAAAAATTACATATACAGTTAAAGTTAACTTCAAATGTTTAATTGTATATTCATTACTTTTTAAATTTATGACTAAGAACTCTCCTTTGACTATGACCTAGAATTAGATTTACTGAATTTAATATAGATGAACAACTTAACGGTTTTGAAACAATTGAAGTATAGAATCCTACTAAATTTTTATCAACCATTTTCCATGTATTTACAGCTGTCTTACTTATACATAATTCAGCAGTACTGTGGGGTAGCAATGGAGCACAAATTACTTTTAGTAAGTATTTTCAAAGCAGTTAACTTAGGATTCACAGAAGCAAGTCTTATCTTGTAAGCACATCTCATCAGTTTATTTCATGCTTAATTATTTAATGAGTATATATGGAATATAAATATGGAATATATATAGAAAAAAACACCATGACATCACAAAAGATCACAGATATTCTAGAGAATAGCCCCCTAGATTTGAGCAAACCTGGCACAGAAAAGAGAGAGTAGGGCTGGTTTTTAAATTGGTAAAGTGGAGACCATATACAAAAAATATTATGCATATGGAAAAGAACAAGTAATAGAACAAACAATAACAATTACTTGAAATAAGGGAAAGAAACGATAACTTCCCCACAAGCAAAGCACCTGAATTTGAGTCCCTGTGAATAGTTGTCTGGTACTCAGTCTCTCCATCTGTAAAATTAAGGGATTAGCTTAGAAGTAGTTCACGAACTTCAGCATGCATCAGGATCACCTGAAGAGCTTATGAAACTCAGATTGTTTTACACCACCTCCAAAATTTGATTCTGTAGGTCAAGATGGAGCTCCCAAAGTCTTCTTTTCTAACAAATTCCCAAGTGATGCTACTGGTCATGAGGCATCACTTTGAGAACCACTGGATTAGATCATCTCTAATATCCCTGTCAAATCTAAAATCTGATTCACTGTATGTGACATTTTTTTTCTTGAGAACATATAAATCAGGAAATAAAATTGAATGTTAATTTTTAAATTCATTAGTATAACTATTTAAAATAAACCATGCAAGAATAGAAAAGTTTCATTATCTACTCAGCCATTAACGAACTGAATTAAAATATTAAACTCTAGGTCCTTAATCGGTAGAAAAAAAAGAGTAAGAAAATTAACAGTCATCAAAAACGTATTCATTAAAAGGCATTTTGCCAACAATATCCTTATTACAACCTTCTAAAGGTTCTAAACCCATTTCTAAAATGGGTTTAAATTTTATAGATGAGAAAATTGACGCTCAGGGAGGATAAATAGATGGCCTAACATCACACAGCTAGCAGGTGGAAGAGCCAGATGTTGAACCTGTAAAGTCCATGCTCTTTCCACTTGCCACATTGACTCATAAAAACAAGCATATGACATCACTGCTTTCCCTGTCACACTTATGTGAAATTGTCCATTTCACCAACTCAGTAAATACTTTAATTATGTTTAAATTATTTTAATCAGTAAGAAGTGAACTCTTAAGGGGAAAAAATGAACTTCTTAAGTGTGGTGACTATTAACTTCTATGGGCAAAAACGGAATTTCTTCCCTAGACGTACATCCAACGCTAGAGATATGAGGGCCAAAATGGTATCTTGGAGTTCACCACTGCATCTTTCTCCCCTGGATCTATGTCACACATGAAAAGACATTCAATAAATACTTGATGGATAAGTAAACATGAGTGGAAGTGTCATTATTCAAAACAATACCAGGAGCAAAGCCATGCAAGAATTCTAAAGGATATAATCTGTGTTGTATAGGTAAAAAATAATAATAATAATAAAAGGGCAGTAGCATTATTCTTAAAATGTCAAATAAAATGCTTCTTGTTGTTACTTGGTTGGGGTAGAGGCTGGAAGTAAGCTAGGGACCAGATTTTGTGGGCACCAACCCTATAGGATACTTTACATTCATTATATGTGAGGTTTTGTAAATGTTGAGTCTAGGGCTTGCATTCTAATTACCATTATGTCTGGTATTAATGGAAATGTATGCTGCAACCCTGAGAATTGTCAGGGTAATAAGCATCCCATTCCCAATATCTTCCTCCCTATATGAGGTAGATTAAGTCTGCAAAGAGAAGCACTTAGTGCCCCCAGAAAGGGAAGAACCATATAGTGTCCCTGATGTTAAGAAAAAGTTTATTTTCCTTGAATGGGTTCCTTACTAAGGAGCAGTTTGCTCATCCCTGATCACCACATTCCATCCACTTCTAGAACACACTGACAGGAAATAAAACGAGCTATTGCTCTCCTCAAATGTAGTATTATTGCTGCTTATATGGCCTCTGCTGAATCCAGCCCTGGGTTTATCCCTCTTTGGAGAGTTCCAGTCGACTAAGGAAGGCAATCTGGGGTCCCAAAATTGGCCTAGACAACTCCACAAGCGAGGTTGTCGAGGCATGTGAGAGAATGAGCATTGCCAAGCTGTTACTGTCTGTATCTCTTGGGGAGCTGCTAAAATGAGGCATTGCCTTTGAAGAGAATCTTCCAGAGGAAGTAGCTTTGACATCAATGAATTTGTACTCCTCTTCCTGTAAAGTTGAGAAAAACAGGTCACCCATAGCCATGATTGGAAAGCAAGGAAGAGATGGTGTCCAGCAAAAACAAGTGTGTTTTTGTCAGTGTGTTAGATTCCTTCTAACTGCTCTTGGAAATGGTAGGCATCTCAGGTTCTGGGCACATGGTATGTCAGATATTATTGAGTTAATTCTTCAGTAGATTAAATGCCTTGTCAATTATGCAAATATAGTAATTTAGAAGTTCCTTTAATAAAAGGGTAAATTTTCAGCCTCTTTCAGGGACACAGGCCCATAGTCCCCATTTACTGAGCACACTGCATAAGGATAGCTTGAGACCAGGAGTTCTGAGCTGCAATGTCTGCACAAAATTTGGCATCAATACAGTGACTTCCCAGGAGCAGGAGACACCAGGTTGTTCAAGGAAGGTTGGGCTGGTCCAGGTTGGAAACGGGCAGATCAAAACTCCCATACTGATCAGTAAAGGGGCAGATTCTCAGTTGCTGCCACTCATCATCTATATATTTTAATGCTTATGAATATTTCCATATAATTAATGCCATAAATGGTAAGTGCTATAATTTCCTTTGACCTATGTTGCAGTTAGATACATTACTTGATCAGTGCTCTCAATGAATCATTTTATACACACGTATTTAGTTAATTGGTTTTTTTTTTTCGCTGCCTGTGTTTATGTGTAATATACTCTATAAGGGGAAGGAAATCAGCCTGCTTGCAGCTGAGTCTGGTAAAAGAGCAATTAGGTTCTATCAGAACAAACAGCTGTCAATAATGAGTTCTGAATTAAAATTACTAGCAAAGAAAGGAATATAGACATCTGCAGGAAATGTGAAAATATTTTTATAACCTAATAGCTGAGATCTGGACAGGGGTATCACTGAGGTTTCCCAGCTGTACCTGCAACATATTTTGAAATATTCCCAGACTGAAAGAACACTGAAATTCATTGCGTAAACTAGGCTGCACTTTTTTTTAATGTTGGCTGCCTTTGAAGAGTGTGTATTTTGATTTCATATAATCAGCATGAAAACTTTCTATTTCAAACTATTTTACTGAGCCTCCAGTCATAAAATGAAGCTTAAAAATAGTTCTGTTATCTTTGTATTATATCTTTCCAATCAGGGTTCTGTGGCTTGGATATTTTTCTTTCTGTCTTTGGAAAAATACTTTTGGGTCGTGTTACACAGTATCTGATTTGCTCCCATTGGGGTTGCTTCTCACAAAGAAAACTTGCAAGGTGGGCTTCTGGCGTCTGAGTTTTATTACAAGATAATTCCATATATGTGCAGGTATCTAGAGATAGTAAAGTATTTTGGTCTTAAAAGAAAAACTTACTTTTTGAAAACAGCCTTTGCAGTCACCCTCCTGCATTGAAATTTTAAGGTGGTTAGGTCAAAAAATCCTATGTGAATAAGAGATTAAGATTTTTTTATTGTTTATATATATGTGTGTATGGACACATGTATATACACTAGCATAGATAATTAGTATATCTGATATATTTTTGCCTACATTTACTTGTAAAAATATGAGAAGAGTAGTATCTCTATATCGTTATGGCCCATGAAGTAGCAGCAGCACCACCACTTTGGAGCAGGTTGGAAATGCACAATTTTGGGTTCTCCTCCCCACCTACAGAACCAGAACCTCAGAGCAGAACCCAGGAAACTGTTTTTTCAACACTGCCTGGGAATGTGTGCAGACCACTTGATGGACAGATAATGCATAAATGCCTGGTGGTATAGTGCATGGTGTTGGATACATAGAAGAGGAATCTCTCATTTTGGGTTATTGAATTGACTTATTTAATATTTTCATCTTTTTGATGTCATAGTCTTGTAACCATGTTCTCCATCTTCTGGTATTACCCCGCATGGGAGGCCTATCCTCTCAACTTCTACCCTCAAACATGACCATTATGTCATTCTAAATACACTTAATACTAGTTTTCATTAATGAAGTAGTCACCATGTACGAATACTATGCTTACTGAAACAGAGCTGACATTAGTATAACTAGTTAATACATAGCCAGATACACAAAGATCTATTTTTACAGTGTTTCAAAAGACACCTAATGCATTTCTCTTTGGCCAGTTGAATAGAGTGGGGGACCTACAGATACAGACACAACATGTCTCTTTTGGATCAACATTCTTGCAGCCTCAGTTTACAGAATCATGGACCTAGTGTCCATCTGAGAGCTCTAAGGAAAACTGTCATCTGTTTCCAGTAAAACTCAACTGCTGAGAGCATAAGTCTGGAAAAGAGGAGACATAGACCCAAGTCTCAGCTCTCAGCTTTTCTCTAACAGCCACATGATCTTGGTCAAATTCTTAACCCTGTCTAGGTCTCCATTTCTTCCTTGGAAAAATCTAAGTAGGCAGACAAGTTAGAAGAGGCAAAAAGAAGTACTGATGCATTAATTCAGAATGCTGTGAGTTTTTAAGAAGCCAGATCAGATCCATGGGGACACCAACACAAAGGCCTGCTAGAGGCCTCTGGGGTGACATAAATAAGTAGGCCCTGTGTAAGACAGTAGGTAGACTGATTGTAGTGAGTCTGAGATTCTTACTGCCTTAACAAAAGCTCATGGGAATCAAACAAAAGGACCTAAACAAAGGGACCAGACAAAACACAGAGATACCAGTTTATAACTGATTCAGAGCCTTCAATGCCATTGGATCATTTATGTTTAAATGAACATAATAGCATCTTTGTAAAGCAAAAACAAAAAACCTCAAAAGCTTGCCCTTGTGGGAAAACATTGACATGCTTCCCAAAATGACTGAAATAAAGTTGCTAAAGTTCATTTGCTAAAGTTTGATGTCTTCCAAATTCCGCCTCAATTGCTCTTTCTTCTCTGAATCTACTTAAACTGAGTCAGGAATAATGGCATTTTTGTTGCTATGGTGAGCCTGCTGCTTGCACTGAACAGGTTATATACATTGTAGTTGACATGATTTTTACTTTCTTTGGGTTGAGCAATGCACAACCTGTGCAGCTTTACTTGGCAGGCCTGGTTAATGGTTGTATCCACTTTCAAAATGTAGATAATTTTATGTCATTATGAAAAGAATTTAGAATCTGAACTGAACTGATAGGCCATTTACAAAGAAAATCTCTGTGAAAATGATAGAGTTCCATGTACTTCCATCGCATCATTCAATTGACCTTATTCAATTTAGAGTCAATTACCAATTACCAGGCCAGCTGAGTCAGTTTCTCTCTGTGCCTAATGGCCTCCTCTATCCATCTGTAAAATAAGACCTGCTATGGCATATTCAGGTGTTCTTTATATAAACATATTAGCCTTCTAATTTATCTTGAGCACCACATTTTAAGAATAATAGGAAATGTGCTTGGCAGATAATATTGGGACAGAGCCAAAATCATACAGACGTTTTTGGAGGATTTTTGTTTGAGTCAACATAATTGAAAGAGAAGATCCGATTAGGCCCATGTGTATTTTGTTTTTTTGTAGACTTATTCTTTTTAAGAATCCCCCTTTGGGCCATGATGGAAAAATAAAATGTCCAGAGAAAAAGTCACCTGGGAAGGTCATCCTTGGCCTCTCTGTATTCTAGACTAAGATCCTTATCATGTTAGTTTTTCTGGGCTTAGTTTTTGATGCTTCTCTGCTGATGACGTATGAACTTTTGATCACCAGAGGATGCCACCCAAGAGTGCAATGGACTTTTTCTTTCCAGAATGATCAGGGGTTTTTTTGGGTTGTCTCATCCCAATGTTTGTTTATTCTAACTTTTTAATGAGCATCCTCTGCTCTCTGCTGTCTTCTGTATCCCCCTGCTTTCGAAATCCCTCCTTAAAAAACATTCTTGGATGGCAGGACCAAGTCCCCGCTCTAAGGAGTGGCCAACATTGCCCAGACTTCCCCTGAGAATCCATCTCTGGGCAATACTTCCACGCTAGCGTGCAGAGCGTTCCATCTTCTCTATCTGTTTGGGGACTCAATGGCATATTGATCTTTAATATCTTTATAATGGTAACTTTTATTGATTATTCTATATTTCTTTTTAATTCCATTATTGTATGATTATGTTGTCCTTGCTTTAAAAACAATTTTTTGAGCACTTCAACTAAAGTGAAAATGTCCCCTTACTCCCATTCTCCACTAAAGATAACTGATTTTATAATTTGTATATTTTTGCAGGTAAATACTATCCATAAACATGCATGCATATAAAAATATATAATCTTGTGCGGTCTTTTTAAAAAATGTAAGTGGCATCATGATGTATCTATTACTTTGCAACATATTTAGGTGGGTTCAACAATATCTTGGACTTTTCTTTTTGTCAATATATGGATTTACCTCATTCTTTTAACTAGTATTCCTTGTATTTAGGTATTATAGTTTATTTGTTTTACCTAATTAATCTATTTCAAATAATGCTACAATAAAAATCCCTTACTGAGATTCTCTGTGCATATGTACACATGCATGTACACATGCACAGAGAATCTCAGTGACAGATATCTAGAAATGGAGGTGCTATATCAGAGAATATGTGCACTTAAAATTTTAATGAACACTACAAAATTGTCTCCTGAAATAACTATGTTACCTAGGCTTTTAGTCTGTGTTTAATAGCATGGGTAAATTTAATTGACAATTTTTCAAAATATTTAATTTTTATTTTATACTATATAAAAGTAAATTAAGCAGATGAATATTTATGTCAAAGAAATTTGCATAATTTCTTTGGTCATTCTAGCTAAAAGAGATGCTCAAGGCCATAATACTAAAATACTTATGAGTCATTGTTTTGTAGAAATCACTAAATATTCTAGAGGTGTTCAGTATACCTCAGTGTTAAGTTACGTGCTAATATTTAACAAAAAATGGGAAAAAATGTTTTAAAATGACAGCCACATCAGGGGCGCCTGGGTGGCTCAGTTGGTTAAGCATCTGACATCTGCTCAGGTCATGATCTTGGGATTCGTGAGTTGAGCCCCTCATTGGGCTTTGTGCTGAGAGCTCAGAGCCTGGAGCCTGCTTTGGAATCTGCATCTCCCTTTCTCTCTGCCCTTCCCCTGCCTGCATTCTGTCTCTCTGTCTCCCCCAAAACAAATGGACATTAAAAAAATTTTTTAACAATATGACAGCCATATTGGGATCACATCACAGTTTTATCAGGGTAGTCATCTGACTAATCTTGTAAACCTCGGTCATAAAACTCAAATCTACTCTCATAGGTGTCCTTTTTTGTATATTTGTCGTCTGTAAATGCCATTTCTGTTGCAGTTGACTGTAATATCCATTCAGATTATGAGCTGATATATGTACAAAAATGCTCACCAAGATTTTTGGTTTATATTTTACTGTCTTTGCTCCCAACTAAATGATCTGTAAAATCTCCTAATTCTATGGTCTTTTTTGGCCAGATCATTGAAGTATCAGTAAAGGGTCAGCATTAACACTCCACCAGATTAATCAGAAAAGCCAACTTTTAAGCAAATCCACAGAATGATTTTAGCACAAAACAGTCCCCTTATGCCTCTTAATGTTTTCCTTTTGCACATTACTACTGTATCGCATCACGGGACATTAAGCATATTTCAACTCATGGGACTAACTCAATCATGTTTTTAGAAATTGAAAACAAATGTTGTAACTGGATGAATGATAATATTGAAGTAATAACAATTTCCTAGTAGGCGTACTTGTTCAATGGATTGCGTAGTCTTTAGCTTGTAAACACTGGAATGTCTATCACTGACTGAAACCGTTTTTCTTGTTGTTGCTGTTGCTGTTATTGTTCTTAAGGCAAAATTTGTCAGTGATTTGGTTTGCTTTGGTGGAATCATTGTCCTCAATTGATAATAACTTAGAATGTAGGATTTACTTCAGGGGAAACAGGGACCAACCTAATGCTAGACTTGATTTAACAGTGCTGTCCTCTTCCCTTTTTGCTGGAATGTTCTGTAACATAATAAATGTACTGAATTGTGCTGGCCTCAGCCTGAAGCGCGGGGTTATGCACTTTTTTAAAAGATATTTAGAAAAATCTGTCTCTATGCTTGGCAACTACTCTGACAGAAAGCAGATAAAAATAAGGGTGGTTTATCAGTTTTGCTGTTCTTATCATGTTTCAGGTTGAAGGCTGTTGAAATGATGAAAAACAAACAGCACTAAATAGGGTTCCGTCATTATTGCTGCTATGGGGAGCTGAGTTTTTCAGGATCAAAGAAAAATGCATTTGCTTTTAGAACTACAATCCTTCATTATGAGAGGTGCATTGCACTCAGATACTGATGGGTGAAAAACAGAGCAAATTAGAGAAGGAAGTAAAATATGTGCTGTTGTGGGAACTTGGAAATTCAAACAAAAGTAGGTTGGCATACTTCTAAAAGCTCTGAATTTTCAATGTTCAGTTTCTTAAGACAAAGGGTGGTGCCTGAGTTTTGTTATTTATGAGCAACTGGAGTGGAGCATAAACAGCTTGTTTCCATCTCACAAAATGTTAAGAATCCCCTTTATCTGTGTAAACACACATCAAAGTAATATTCCCATGCCAGGGGCTTAGAGGAATGTTCCTGTGTATGTCATTGATCCAGAAGAAATGCCTTCGTATTTTTAAACTTCTATTTTTAAAACTTAACTTGAGCACTTCCTTTTTCCCTGGCATGGAAATTGCCATGACACATTGTCAAACACAGTAGAGACAAGGAAGTTGTTGTTCTTCTCCTCAAGGAGATTGTCAACTGGTATGAAAATAATAACCAGAAAACTAAACTGAGGTAAGGTGTTTGCTGATAGAAAGGGATAAATTTCCATTGGGATCCAAGGTGGAGTAAACCAGGGGAGAGTCTTGGTCAAGGATGTAGTGTGAGAGGATTCCAAAGTGAGAGGATTCTTAAAGGATCCTCAAGATATCAGCAAGCAGACCTAATAAGGAACAGGAAGGGCCTACATAAGTAAAGCTGAGAAAGCTTTTAAATATGTTTAATTTTCCTGAAGCTAGGGAAAGCTATGACTCTTGTAATAAAGGTTATTGTCTGAGAGCCATGTAGTTTCAACTAGGTAAAGGCAAATAAACATTCTCAGATGTACAAGGCATCAGGAATAATACTTTCCATGCACACTTTACATAAAACATTCAAAGACGTTTTCCAACATATCAATGGATATATCAAAGTAAAGAACTCAAGAGTCGATGAGGCTATTATGCCATAAATATTTACTGAGTGCCTACCATGTGCTGAGACATCAGGTAAGTGGTGACCAAGACCAACAGGATCCTTTCCTCATGAAGATTACAGTTTAGCAGGAGAATTAGTAAGTTCATTCATCAGAATGAATAAATATATAATTAAAAATCTCAACAGCTGCTATGAGGTAAATGTATAATGTGCTGGCAGAGCATTTTTGAGGAATTTATATTAATTTAAATTGATACCTATTATGTACTGAATTATGTCCCTTAAATTGGTCTTTTGAAACTTTAACCGACCCCCTTGTAATGTGACTATATTTGGAGGTAGAGTGCTCTCTCCGTGCACATGCACAGGGCAAAGACTACATGAAGTCACAGCTAAAAGGCTGCTATCTTAAATCTAGAAGAGAGGTCTCACCAAAAACCAATCCTAATGGCACCTTAATCTTGGACTTCTGGCCTCCTAAACCATCAGAAACTAAACTCCTGTTGTTTAAGCACCCTAGCAGACTCACACAATACCTAAACGGACAAGGAATGGTTTGCTGAGTGAAGAAGGATGGAAAAACTTTCTAGAAAAGAATATCCCAAGAAAGGTTTCTGAAATAGAAAATAGCTTATGCTGTTTGAGTTAACTAAATGAAAGCCAAGGTGGCTGGAAGGCAGTGAGGGTAAAAGGGCAGGTGCCCCATATTTATTTTCCATTTTAAAGGCTATTTATAACATTTTTATCAAATACATAACTGTACTAACAGCAATTTTTTAAAATAACTGTTTGGCTTGTTTATAGTTCTCTGGTATCTCTTCACACTCTTATAAAGATACCAGTCTTGCTGGGTAAAGGCCTCACCATTATGACCTTATTTAACCTCAGTTACTTCCCTAAAAAGCCTATCACCAAATACCATCACAATGGGGGTTGAGGCTTCAACTATGGATTTTGTGGGGATCTAGTTCAGTCCATAACAGATCTCAGTTTACTTTTTTTTAATGTTTATTTACTTATTTCGAGAGAGAGAGAGAGAGGCAAGCACACAAGGAAGAAGTGGTGGAAGGCAGAGAGAATCCCATGCTGGGATGCAGGGCTCTCACGAACTGTGACAGACCATGGTCTGAGCCAAAATCAAGAGTTGGACACTTGACTGAGTCACCTAGGTGCCCCATAAGAGGTGTCAGTTTAAATGACACTTTCTCAACAGTGCTTGGCCAGCATGCTATACATTTACTTCATAGCAGTTGTTGGACATTTATAATTACATATTTATTCATATAATTACTTACTATCTAATTTTCCTGCTAAACTATAATCTCTATGAGGAAAAGATCCTGTTTACTTTGGACACTACTTCCCTGATGTCCTATCACATGGTGGGCATTCCTTCAATATTAGCCTATAGAGTCTTATGAGAATATGTAGCAAATGTGGATGGAAAAACAAAGTAATGAGCAACTTCTTGTCTATCCCTGGCTGGTGGTCATGGATGAGTTAAGAGAGTCAATAGGTGCTGCAGTGTGTAACAACCAGCTCTGCGGGAGAAAACAAACATTTGCCAATTTCCTCAGTGTAGGTCCTCCCACCATGGCTGATTTCAAAGTACAAATGTGACATCTCTGAATGCAAAGCTCAGGAGAGGCTCAGAAGAGAGGCTCGCATCATCCTATAATAGTTTCACCTCAAGAGTATAAATGCAAAATAATTAAGAAGCAGTGTGTTTTGAGTACAGCCTTTATCTTTAATACATTTGTGCAAAATTTCTGAGAATTTATAACAGTTGGCTTCTGTTGGCTCCAGCATACCATGGGTGGATAGTTGAATAAAGGTGTAGAAGTTGAAAGTACAGAAATTTATAATTTATTACCGTACAAGGCAGGAGGAGAAAACAGTCCAAACTGATTCTTAAATTTTAGACCTGAAAAGCAAGTAAAGAGAGAGAGGGAAGAGAAGATTTGAGCAGAGAAAATGCTGATTAATATTGGAATCTATTTATCTCTAAAGATACTTGAGGGTGACTTGAAATATAGGTCTCCACTTAGGCTCAAACAGAAGTCTATCACTTTAGGAATCATCTGTTTGAAGATTATTGCTGAATCATGAAGAGGAATGAGAGAAATGAGGTCAGAATGTTGGGAACATTATCTACATTTTGGCGGCTGACTAAAGTATGTGAATTACAGAAAGAGATACAGACGGAAAAATTTAGAGAAGCATAAGGATTATCAGTTCAGGAATTAAACAGAAACCAAGGAAGAAAGACTTTTTAAGGAAACTGCATTCAGGATTGTTGAACACTACTAAAGGAATGTTGTAAAGGGGTGAACCACAAGAATGGCACCACTTTTTTTTTCCTGATGCAAATGGCAGAAAGCAGTATTAAGCAATGGCAGCACCATGGAATGTGCTGCTAAAGTTTAACATCTCACAGCATACATCTGAGTCCCTCTTTGGCCATTTACTATTAGCTGTGGGACTTCAAGGCAGCTCCCAAATGTTTTAAATCATAGAAGGGAAAAGGGAACTGACAGACATTTGCTGAATGCCTCCAGGGAACCAAGTACTGTGTTTGGAAGGCACTTTACTGCCATCTCATTTACCATGACAATATATGTAAAAGTAGAAAGTTCTTCATATGTAAGGTATTATTTATTGGAAATATGAGGAGAAAGGGGAGAACAGCTTGAGGGGGTAGATTAAAGCAAGATGTTGAAAGCCTAATCTTAAATGATCCTGCAGTGATTCTATCATAATTTTCTCAGCATTAACATTACCTATTCCTTTTGTCAGCTTCAGAGGTAGAATTTTAAAATGCAGTTTGTACCTACAAAGTAACGGTCTTCCTTTATGTTTTCAAAATACTTGGCATGTTTAATTCAGCTTTAAAACTTACTAAGTAATTACCTAGAGTTAATGATCACTGTCGTGATTGAAGAAAAAACAGGAAAGCAAGAAAGAGTTTAAGTGACTTTCTCAAGGACACTCAGCCATTGGTATCTGGAAAAAGTGTGTTGAACTTCATGATCTTACTTCAAGCTAAGAAACCTCTTTAACATTTAAATCCTCAAGAAGTCTTCATTCTAAAGAAATAACACATAAATTAAAAGGATCCACACCTTCCTTATTTTCCATATGAATAGCAAGACTGAGCAATTAACAATATTTTGAATCTGGAGGAGAAGAAATAGGTTTTGCACAAATCATAGCCTTTCTTCTGTCTTCTTTCCCCATAGTTTGTAATTTAGACTCAGACACATACTTGATTTTTTCCCGTCAATATTTGGGGGGAAATCACATCCTTAGCATCATGAGAGGTTGCTACTGTTTGAATCTAGAGTTATTCCTACCAGTTTTCCAAGATTCTATGGTATATTTTTGTCAGAATATAGGTCCATGCATCATCCAGATGTTTGGAATGGTCTCTGATGCATATTTTGGAAAAATATCCCTGCCATTCTCTAGAACTGACTTATTTATGGCTCAGTTATAAGACTTATGGCATGGTTTCTGCTACAGAGAATTGCATGAAGTTGTATCCAAGTAGAAACAATGCACAATTAGGATGATGACAATTAAGAAAAACAACACAGAGAAAAAAGATATTACTCATGTGAGGGCTACCCTCTTTCTCCAGGTTAAGTCTTACTTAGTTTCTTTAAATTTCACTGTGATGCCAGATCAGAAGACCCAGACACAGAGGCCTCTCATAGCATTTTCCTTTCTCCCTGTTCCCTACCAAGAACTGTGGAGCAGTCTTCAGGCCTTCTCTGCATATTTCTGAACCTTTGTCAAATGTAGGCTTCCTTTCACTAACTGGAGTCCTGCTTCCTCAGTAGGCTTAACAGACATGGATGGGCTTCTCAGTATATAAAGCCTCTGGTGCCAATCACTGATTTATTTTCTTATTTCACAAACATTATTGAGCACCGACTTTATGCTTGGTTCAGGGCATAAAAAGGTAACAGAAAAGTCAGTTTGCTCTCGGGATTTGCTCCATGATTTGTGGATGATGACCCTACCAGACTAGTTAATAATATGATGGGACTGAGACTATAATGGGGTGATATTTGAGACACCATTTAAGTGATCTGGAACAGAGGGTGATTAATCTACCTAGGGATTGAGGGAGTGGAGTGATGGTGAGTATCAGGGAAAACTTGCCATCTCACAGTTTTATTAGTAGAACAAACTAAATAAACGGGACTTTATGGATCTTGGTGCATCAGATTTCTAATTGTGTGCTAAAAAAAATGTCTGTCACTTCAAAGACTGTCTCTCCAAGGGTTTTTACATTACATTTCAATGTCATGTCACTTTGTGGTTAAACCTTGAATACAGTCTTAGAATAAAACTCCAGAGGTTTTCTGACTAAATACTAATAGTCATTTTTTATGTTTGACAGGACATAAAAAAATAAGCAATTTTTAAATAGTGGTCCTATTGTATTCCTGCTTACCCTAGTCTACAAACTTCAGGGCCTCTCTGTGGAAGCTGGATTTGATCTGTGTTGCTTAGTAGTCAAATGAAGGTATTATTTGTTACAAAATCCTCACTTACCACCTTGTGGCCACTTGGCACTAGAGAGAAACTGCCATTTCAGTTGAGTCAGGTACCCTAGTGCTCACTAAACTCTTCCATTAGGAGTTCTGGTATATTCCTTGTACAGATGCCTCACTAGGCCAATAAAAATTTTCACATGTAACTCCCAAAGGCAACATAGGACTACAAAAGCTATTTTTTGTCTTTTGCTATTCTAGCCTCCTCAATTCCCCATCCTTCCCGTCCTTCAACTCCTGGTTCAAATGCCACATCATCCACAAAACCAAAACATCCTGGTTTTTGTTTGTTTGTTTGTTTTGTTTTCTTTTTGTCCATTAGTATAAATAGTTAAGCAACTTATTACCTCATTGATATATGTTAAGCTCTTCAAAGGAAGGGTCTAAGTCATTTTTAATGTTCCCACATGTTACTTAACAAAGTACTGTTCATTGAATGAAAAGAAGGATATATTGATGGACAGATAGACAAATAAATGAACACAAAGATACAAATGAGAGGAAACAGTGGCATGTAGCTAATGAAGGAGACTATATGTTGCTTAGTATCTACAGTGGTGATATATACCTATTCCTGTTAATTCATTCTTTTCCAGCCAGGTAAATATCCATGATCAGGAGGAGGAAAATAGTTTGGATTCAACCATACTTGACACTGGACTTACTCAAAAGAGTTTGATAAGAGACAAACAAGGCTTACCTAGAGATTTAAGAATACTGATGTGTTATTTTGCTAGTATTCTTTACAACACTTGAGGAAGTTCCAATGTTTCAACCATCTGACTCTGTAATCCAGTTCAGTAAATTAGATTGTCTCCTTGGAACAGCAGATCTTGTTTTGGGGTTTTGCTCACTCTCACCTTTTCTTCTTTTAATCGGTTTCACCAACTGGAAAATGACCCACAAGTCCAGAAGTAATGGAGTTTAAAAACTGCCTCAGAGCGTCTACAATAACAAAGATTGAGGCTTCTATTTTCCCACACAGAATACTTGAATTTCACCTGGAATTTCAAAAAATGTTCAACTCTGGAAAAGAAGAAAAATTTGCCTAAACTCTCTAGTGATTTTTTTTTATTAGGAATTTATTTCCATTGAAAACTACCTGCACCTTTTTTCATGTGAAATAGCAGTTCATTTTTAATTATATATTTTCCACTAAGCTAGTTTTAGAACTTCCTGGCTTCATTTTAGAATATGAAATATTTAAAATTGAGTGCTTTTCTAGATTTTATTTCACAGATTGAACTGAAATAAATGGAGAAGGTTTGCCAAAAGATATAGTCTAGTTAGTTCTTAACCAATTTATAAAATGCCTTCTAATAAAAAACAAATGTAAATGTGCTTTTTAAATAACAGTTTCAAAATTATGTCTGCTTTGTGTTACATGATCAAAGAATCATAGTCTTTATGGATTTACATTTTGAAACCAAATTAATTATAGTTGATATTTGATTCCCTACCCTCTGGTTATTTTGACTTGATAATACTTTTTATTTTAGAGAGCTCCGAAATAATCCCAATAGCTAGTTTGAAAGAATTAATGGGTTTAAAACTTAGTTAATAAGAATGAAAACAATTTTTTATGTGTTTGTTTCCTGGTAGATTTATTTGGACTTTCCTTTTGTTTTTCTTGTAGTGCGGGAGTTGGCCGGACTGGCTGTTTCATCGTAATAGATGCCATGTTAGAAAGAATAAAGCATGAAAAAACTGTAGATATTTATGGCCATGTAACTTTAATGAGAGCCCAGAGGAATTACATGGTTCAAACAGAAGACCAATACATCTTTATCCATGATGCACTGTTAGAAGCAGTGACTTGTGGAAATACCGAAGTGCCAGCTAGAAACTTGTATGCCTACATTCAGAAGCTGACACAAATAGAAGTAGGAGAGAATGTCACAGGAATGGAGCTTGAATTTAAGGTATGATATTGGATGTGATGTGGTAATTCAGGAGCAAGTCATTCTGGGGTTGTTTCTGAGTAGTGGCCTCACTTTCTTAACCTTTCAAATTTGTGAAGTTACAAGATTCACTTGACCTTCTCAGGTGTCTGACTATAAAACACTTTCTTTCTCTCTCCCTTTTCTCTGTCCTTTGCTTCTTAACAATACCTCAAGCTCTTTTGTACCCTAACTTAAACTGAGAGATCCCATACTCTCAAAACATATTTAAAAAGTCAGTAGACTATTTGGAATCATTAGGTAGAAGTGAAAAGCAAGGCAGTGTGAAGAGTCCTTTACTTTAAAATAAACAAAAGCTTTACTCTAAAGCTTTCCTCTAAAGAGGAAATCTTGGGTACATTACATCTAACCGTAGGCTAAAATTATCTTTGTCAGATTTTTTTCTTTTTTTCTATTTAACAGCGTCTAGCCAGCTCTAAAGCTCACACCTCAAGATTCATCAGTGCCAATCTTCCATGTAATAAATTCAAAAATCGCCTTGTTAATATTATGCCATATGAATCCACAAGGGTATGCCTGCAGCCTATCCGAGGAGTAGAAGGATCTGATTACATCAATGCCAGTTTTATTGATGGATACAGGTATATACTCTTGTTCCCCTGACAGTCCAAAGCCTTGATATTTACATGTGCCCCAGTTTCATAGCCAGAATGAATTTCATCTCAACTCAAAACATCTTCTTTCTGCATAGGTCAGCATCCAGTCCCTTGGTATTTGTTTTTTATTATTTTTGGTAGGAATAAGAATAAGCAGTCATGGAGTCTTTAGTCTGGCCTTCTGCACTCTTCTTTCAGAAGCCATTTGGTGTGAAAAGAGTTAATAAAGAAGATTTATTTCATAAATTTAATAGATTATGTAAGAGTCCTTTCCACGAAATGAAGCCACACCAGTGTTTCTTAAGTGATTTGTATGATACATGAAACTGAGTTATTAGCATTGCACTAAAATTTAAATAATAATGATAAAGACATACATTGTAATATTAACAAAGCAATTTCTTTTGCAAAATTCCCCAAATGTATTAAACATTCTTATTTGATTACACAATCTTAATGGACTTTTACTGCAATTGCAATGGTAATATCTTTTCAGTTTTCATCAATGAGTTTGATGTTTACATATCATATGTGAACTTTGCATGTTCCTTGATTAATTTAACATGTTATTTTTATTCTCTGTAATTCAGACAACAGAAGGCCTACATTGCTACCCAAGGGCCCTTGGCAGAGACCACCGAAGACTTCTGGCGGATGCTTTGGGAACACAATTCCACCATCGTTGTGATGCTCACCAAACTGCGTGAGATGGGCAGAGTGAGTGTCTTCTCATAAGACATTCACCATAAAGAAATGATGATTTCTTTTCAATAACCCAAGGGCCAGCATCATTTCTTTGAAATGTGGAGTTCTCTGGTCACATTCTGGGCCATTCATTACTCTTGTGTTGGTTTTTAACTTGCAAAGCCACATCAAGTTCTTTAATTTATGTGTTTTGGAGAAAGAGCTAGTATTTTGTTTCCAGTGAAGCATAATCATAGGAGCAAATAAGCGGATGCCCTTGTTTGACATAGGTCCTCATTCTCTGCAGTCTTTTTTCTTTTCACTCTGGACAAGCTGGAGTTTCATGAACAAATATGCCCTCATTTCTCACTTCTCAAGGAAGACCTTGACTTCCTTACATCTGTGAAGCAAATTCTTACTTGCCCACCCTCTACCCTATGTTGAATAGTTACATACTTTTTCCAAGGATATAATCTGGTAATCTCAGTTCTACTTTTTAAAAATGACTATTCTGAAAAATACATAAAAGAGTATGAGGGGCACTTGGGTGGCTCAGTTGATTAAGTGCCTGATTCTTGATTTCCACTCAGGTCATGCATGATCTCACATTTATGGGATCAAGCCCCCATCAGCCTCTCTCTCTCTCTCTCTCTCTTTCTCTCATAAAATAATATAAATAGTATTAGAAATGCCTAAGGAACTACCACTTAGATTCAATAGATACAGCATTTTGCTATATTTGCTTAAGATACTTTCTTTCTCTCTTCTTTGTATAAATTAAATGGTAGAGATGTATCTGAAACCCATCACTTAAATCCCATAAAGAGAGCCCAAAAATGCCAAACTTAGAAAGTAACTTGACTATTCTGACTCTTGAGAGTTGACACTGGACAATTCAGCCAAATCATTAAAACTACCTGGTCTCCAGTTTCCTCAGCTGACTAGACCAGATCAATATAGAAGTTTCTTTCTGCATTCACACTTGATAGTTCATTTTATTCCATAACACAATGATACAAGTCTACTCTGGTGGTGCAATGCATGATTAATAGGGCCAGCATTATATCCAAGAACTGATGTCAGTATCTGGAGAACTTGTAGGTATGAAGATACTTACCCTATCGAAGTATCCATGTGATATGTATTAATAACCTACTGTATGCCAATTCTGTGTTTGGTGCCATGGGCAAATATTAAACCACATGATTTCCCTCTTCTCAGGGAATTTATGACTTCAAAGAGAAAATGCATCACATGCAACTGGAATAGCCTTGAATGTTGAACTTTTTTAATGAGGGAAATAAATATGTAGATTGATAGATGATAGATGATATTTTATTTGTACTTTGTATAATTTGACACTAATCCTCTCTCCTTTTAGGAGAAATGTCACCAATACTGGCCAGCAGAACGATCTGCAAGATACCAGTACTTTGTTGTAGATCCCATGGCAGAGTACAACATGCCACAATATATCCTAAGAGAATTCAAGGTTACAGATGCCAGGGTAAGTTGGCACAATCGTATGCTCTTAACCATTGGCTGAAAAGCAGTCCAAAATACATTTCTGGGGGGATGCCTGCATGGCTCAGCTGGTTAAGTGTCCAACTCTTGATTTCATCTCAGGTCATGATCTCATGAGTTGCTGAGATTGAGCCCCACATTGGGCTCTGTGCTGTCAGCACAGAGCCTGCTTGGGATGCTTTCTCTTCTTCTCTCTCTGCCCATGCATGTGCTCTTTCTCAAAATAAATAAGTATCTCTGGAGAAATATCTGCCAAGTGGCCATACTCTCCCAAAGTACTAACTGATCTTGGATGACTGCTTTGTTTTTTAATATAAGAGTAACTTTTCCTCTGTCTGGCAAGTATCCTCACATCCAGGCTTGGCTTCCATTCAAATGTAACATCTGGCAGCCCAACTTTGGGGATACACTTGGTGAGTGTGTACCCTGGGAAGCATTTACTGATTGGTTGGCTGTGCTTACATTCACTTTCTCAGATCATTTTCTTTGGAGCTCTTTTGACTTCTTCATTACTTGAGGCTGTAAATATGTTGTTGTTTTGCAAAGCCCTTTAGGTCATGTGGGCTTAGAGGTTAATTTGGTATGATTTTAAACCTGCAGAGCAAATGGCATTCTTTAGAAGACTCTGACAAGCTTTGCACATTCTAATTTGATTCCTGGCATGGTTTATTCCTCAGTGTGATAATGTGTCTGTCCATGAGAGCCGTGCACCCATGACCCTTGTTGGCTAATTTTCATTCTGCATTTCTTATCTAGATTGCTGAGTCCAAGGTTCAGCCCTGATGTAAGATGTTCTATGCATAAACTTTAATATCCTTGCCTTTGGCCACTTTCAAACCATGATTACAAACATATCTTAGGAGAGAGCAGGGTCAGTCCAAAGCCTTGCTATGTTTTTGGAACTGTCACAGTAGGTGGGCTGAATAAAACTCCTGGATAGAGCTATTTACTTGATCCACTGTTTTTTTCTGGAAAGCAGCTGTCCCAACCAATACTCATGTTTAGAGATTGTCTGCTAATCCCCAAAGCTGTGTCCTGGCTGTTGGCCTAAAGTGAAGGAGAAATTGGTTAGCAGGCTAGTTGGCCCAGGTGACAGACCTGTTAATCCCAGAAAGTCTGAAATCTTAACTACTCTAAAGGTGACCATACTCAAGATAACAGTTAAGTCCATAGGTTGAAGTTTTGTTTTTTTTTTAATGTTTATTTATTTCTAGGAGACAGAGAGAGAGACAGCATGAGCAGGGGAGGGTCAGAGAGAGAGGGAGTCACAGACTGAAACAGGCTCCAGGCTCTGAGCTGGCAGTCAGCACAGAGCCCGACGCAGGGCTCGAACCCACGAACCGTGAGATCATGACCTAAGCGAAAGTCGGACGCTTAACCAACTAAGCCACCCAGGCACCCCATAGGTTGAAGTTTTTTAAGTTGCCCAAGTATGCATGTTTTGGTGACCCACTCCATTGTCTAAAATACATACGCACATACATACATACATACATACATACAAACATACATACAATGTGCCCTTCAGAATTTGAAGATAGATATGTGAGTGAAAACCTTAAGTACATTCCAAGCAAACTCACCAACCATTTCTGATTGTAAAGACTGGTGGTCAGGCCCTGCAAATAGCAGGCACACCTTCTTTACTACTCCTCCCTTGCCCAATTAAATCTGATCACAAAAAGCAGAAGAAATATTAAAGTAAGAATTTGTTCAAATTCTGGTTTTTTTAAAGGCTCCCTATGATTTTATAATTTTCTTAGCTGCCATAGCATTTGCTGTTTGTGCTCCTAGTGTGTTTCTAATCTGAACTTAGCGGTTTAGAGAGTGAGTTGGCACTTGGAAGACAGTATTGTTAAACAGGTAACCTTTAAATGGAGTCAGCTGGTCTCTCCTCCAAATAGTAAGGGTTTGTGCACATGACCTCTTCTTGCTGCTAAAAGCAACTGTAGTCAGAAATGAAATCCCCAGGATACTTAGAGGAGGAAAAATCTGCATTACCTAGCCTTTGGCTTCCTTCCTGTGCTTCCCAAACCTTTTCCAGAAACAGAGGGAAGTAAATCATGCTCCCATGGTTACCATCCATAAGTTAGTTATGGGGCCAAGCAGTTATTTTCATATTCTTCCATTCCCAAAAGTTAATGTGATCTTCCTATTTTATCAAATGATGACAGTCAGGAATACGTCCTTTTCCTGTGGAAAACACAAGACTAGTTGATGTGTGCCAATCTCAAGCTAAGCCATCCCCTCCTCTCAATCTGACTGAATGAGAAAGATTGGGTCTCTGTCTATTTAACCGGAACCTTGGAAACATGCACACCCATGTCCAAAGCCTTTTAAAGGGGAAAGAGGTGTTGCAAAAATGGAAAGGAGGAACAAATTGAAGACTCAACTGGGAGCAGAGCCTCTGCAAATGGGATCAGTCTTTCCAAGCTTGGGATTTGGATTCTCTCCCTCTCAGTGGATTCAGAGAAGAAAGTCGATGGACATAATTCTTATTCCTACAATTAAAAAAAAGGTCTCTTCTGTTTTTGTTATGCTTCTGAAAATACTGTTCTAGAAGGAATCAGAAGCACATTAGTAGCTCTTTCTCAAATCATTTATACTTCATGAGTCAGAGCAGTTTTGCTTAATCACTTTAAAGATTGCTCTTATATCCAGCTTGTTTTCTTTCCATTGGTCTGTCTGTTAAAGCCCACCACAGTGCCTAATTCTTGTGGTCAGACAAAAGAGCCTTTTTTCAGAATGGAGTGTTTATTTGCTAATAATCTCTTTTATCTCCTTGAAGGACATTTTACTTCCTTCCCACACAACAGCATAGTTGCATAACACATGCTATGTACACCACCATGGCTAGAAATTGTATGCCTCTGAGCCATGTGGGGCATCCAGGTTAACAGTTACCCAGTTGGTGTCAGATCCTTTCAGTGTCACTATTTGTTATTTGACAATGCTAAATATAAGGAAGTACAGCAGATGGGAAGTTATCATAACAATAGCAAAATCTCTGGTCTGGATGACATGCCTAGATGCTCTTTTCAATATTAAGTTATTGATTTCTGAAATTTTTGAAATAGAGTATATATGTTCCACCTTGGTTTTGAAGGCAAGTATTGGATCATGGAAGCATTTACTAATATGGGAACTAAATGGCTTTTTACAAGAACCCAGATTTTTACTTGGGCATTGCCAGATTGAAATTGCAATTTAAATATATGTAAATATAGACAGTGTTAATAACAGTAAGATACACACGTGACTAAATTTCTAGTTAAATATTTTTCTAACTCCTCCCCCTCCTCCCACCTCTTTTTTTTTTTCTTTCTGGAAAAAAATCATTCCTGCTGCTGTGGTCTGTACACTGGCTGGATCTTCCTGGCATCCTCCTCTGTGGCGGGGTATGTGGCTTTCTTTGTAAAGGACGGACAGTCCCGAACAGTGAGGCAGTTTCAGTTCACTGACTGGCCAGAGCAAGGAGTGCCAAAGTCTGGAGAAGGATTTATTGACTTCATTGGCCAAGTACATAAAACAAAAGAGCAGTTTGGCCAAGATGGGCCCATTTCAGTCCATTGCAGGTAAGCTAAGCATCAAGAATGATGAGTTTCCATTTCTGATGAGTGTGATAATAACTATAAAAATGTGCCTTGTTGTCTATTCATTGTCAGTACAAGCTTATTATAGTGAATCAGCATAATTGAGACTTTATTCTCAGAAATATATTGTAAAATCTAAAGCAAGGTTTCATTTCTCTGTCTTTCCAAAAAGAAAAAAAAAATGAAAGTAACAAGAGGTAAGATTTTTATCCCCAAATTTTACATCTTGTGACAAAGACCAAACTGTGTTTTCCCTTGCCTAGTTTACCTTAGCAGGAATTGTTGGCATGTCCCTTCATGATAATTTGTTCAGTTAATCATTTCTTACTTGTTTTACTTCCATAGGATTACACTGATAACTATCCTTCTCTATCTCCTGTGTTTGTCTTTTTAGGAAAATCATAAATAGTTATCAAGCCTTAATGATAATACTAATTCTTGCCAGTCAGTAAATGATTAGAATGGTACCTCAGTTAAAATTGCAGTTTGCTTGAAAATTGTTGCTATACCAGAAAATGAAGTACCTTCAAGTTAATTATATTCAATAGTTTCCATGGCATTTTATAATTCAAGTCATTGAAGTTAATAGAAATAGCAAGTAAACGGTTCAGAAAGGACACTCACCATAAATTTAGTGCTTTTGGAAGTTGTTATCCAGAAACCTTCTGACGAAAGGAATTCACCTAATTTTACTTAAACAAATATATTTTCAGATTCTGGCAATTTAAAGTCTCAGTTTCTAATCTCTTTATTTTTTTATTGTAAAAATCTATTTTGCTTAAAAAAATGGTAGATAACAACATATGGACCCCAATATTCAGACAGAGTGGATAGTATAGATTGTACTTAAATTAACTGAGTATTCCCCTTAACTTTCTATGTAAGTTGCCCAAATGCCAATTCAAACTTTTCTAGTATAAGCTATGACAAAGGATATATTTGATGTATATTTTTAACTTTAGACATTGCCATAAAGTTAAGTGTATAAATGTGTGTTACTTCCTATTGCTTTTGCCATCACAAAATGATTTAAATACTTATTTAGTATAAGGAGTTTACTTATGACCTGTTATTCATATATATATGTATATATATATAACTAATGTCTATATACATATATAGTCTATATATAGTATATATATATATATATGACTGCTAGATATTTTCTCTTATCTAGGAACATCCTTAAAATACTATGTACCTCACTTACAACTTATTAAACTTGCATTATGAAGTCATTAAGTTCAGAAGTTGTTATTTTATTGAAAGCACCTAGTAGAAATCCAGAGATCCTATATTTTGATACATTCAAGCAATCAAATCAAGGTTAAATAGACTCTGGAATACCTGGACCATTCAGGAAAAAAAAATCATAAATCACAGCCTCTCAAGAGTAAGAGAGACTTTCAAGGTTGAAAGGGGGTTGAAAGGGACCTTCAAGGTCATTTACTCTTAACAGAGAACCTTGACTGCTCCTGGACACCTTCACCCACTTTGTAAAGACTGCCCATGGATTTTAAAGCTGTACTTAACAATTCTGTTTGGGCTCTTTAGAAAACCCAGTTTATAAGGGACACACTATTTATATATGCCTGTCAGCTACATCCCCAAGTAAATGAATCCATCCATTTTCTACAGCCTGTACCCAAGCATTACACATGCCGTTTAATTAGGATCCAAAAATGTAGGGATTTTTCAGATTATTCACTCTTCTCCTCATTACCTAAACCTCCAGATGCTTTCCTACTTTTTAAGAGCACAAAAGCTATGAATTAATTTTTTTCTCTTGCTGCAGTGAACATTCTGGAATTATCTTAAAACAACAAAGAAAACAAACTCAAAACCTTGCTAATGTGGTAGAAAGAATCCCAGTGTTTTAGCTCCTGAACACCTAAAACTTGTAGATAAACATATAGCTCATTTTTAAGGTTATAGACCCCCTTGAGAATCTGTTAAAGTTCTAATTTTCAGCATAAAGAACAAATATATATATACATTTACACCATCTGAACATGTAAGACATTCACCAACCCTTCTAAAGACTGAATAAGAATCTCATCTTAAAAAAAAAAAAAAACAGGATCTGTTTTCTCAAATTGAAACTAATGTCTAAATTTGAATACTCTATATGCCTTCTTATTTATTGACATGTCTAAGTGATGGAATATCCTGCATAGATTGTAAGTTACTACAAGAAGTAAATAATACGCTAGAAAAATTGAAGTTTATCTTACCTTATCACAATTATTTCATACTTTAAAAAATATTAAGCAGGCAAGTTCTACAATTTCAGTATCTGCATGAAGAATATTAACCTACATTTGATTTACCTTTCCCTGCATCTATTATTTTGCAATATTTGTGTTTCCTTCCTCTTACCAAAATGGAGTGTAATCCCAATTGAAAAGTCATTGTGTTATGTAGGACTTAATTACTCCATATTCATTCTCACATTTTACCATGACACATTATCCTAAGGGTAGTCCTTTTGTGAATGCAACACCACATTTTCCTAACCATTGGTGTGGAGGAAACTGTTGTTATATGGAAGCAAGTGCTTCCAAGCAAATGTGGTAAAGACTATGAGCGTCGCATCCGGTAATGCTATCTTTGTCATTATGACAGTGCGGGCGTTGGAAGAACTGGAGTCTTCATAACACTAAGCATTGTTTTGGAAAGAATGAGATATGAAGGTGTTGTAGATATCTTCCAGACTGTCAAAATGTTAAGAACACAACGACCAGCCATGGTACAGACAGAGGTGAGAAAAATCTCAATGAGTTTGTCACATCTCAAGAGCCGAATACGTTTTATTAGCCAGGACCTCGTAGAGTCCAGACACTCTCAACACCAAAGCAAAATACAGGAAAATACTGTAGGAAAAGCATCCAGTCATTTAGTACTTTTTGAACATTTTTCCCCTCTCTATATGGGAGTGACACTGAATATTTTACAGTTGTTTTGCAAGTTATGTTTGATTATGTATTGGGTTTAACCATGACAAATTGTCACTGTTTGACCATTTTTGCACTATAAAAATGGCAATTTTATATATAAAGCAGAGTGCCTGATGCAGAGCAGACCCTCAATCCATTTTACTTCTCTACTCTCCTAATGGTCACTTTACATATTTGGATCCTGGATAGGCCCTAGAGACATTAATACTCCATATTCTGTCCTAAATTTTTTTAGAATAATATGAATTTGTGATATAGCCAGTCTGGCCTATTGACTTTATTTCTAATGAGTGAGTGTTTCTTTTCCTCAAAAGGCCACCAAATTATACAATTTATATGTATTCCTAAATTCATTACCTGCGATATCTTCCAAATTGTGATCTCAGAATAGTACAAGCATTTGGCTTGCCCAAAGCATGATGTCGGCCTGACAAACTTAATGGGTGCTGGGGGTAGAAGAGGGAAATTGGATGTTTAAAAACCCTTTAACACTTAGCCAAGCAGCTTACTGTGACAACATAGGAAAGCAAACTCCATATATTTTTGCATTACCATTTTTATTGTAAAAAAATGCACATTTAAGCAAAATAGAAGCTATCTACTTTCAGCCCCATTGGCTACTAAAAATAAGTTTCTTTTATGGCAAAAATTCTACTTTTTCTATCTCTCCAACAATGCCCCAACTTATTCCAATATGACAGTGTTCTTCCCTACCTGAAAAAAGACATATTTCAAGTTATATTATTTTAATGTGGGCCTTTCCAGAACAGATAACTAGCAATCACACTGAATTAGGCCAAATGACATGGGTATTTTTTTATACAGGCAGCCAGTCTTGATGGCATTTTCAGGGGATGAAAAGCTTAAAAGTTCAGAGCCCTCTGTAAATGGCTCTACTGTTCCTCACCCCTACTTAAATAAGAACATCAGAAACAGTGGTGGGTAATTGTGATTGCAGGTACTAAGGTCTACTATCTGATACAATTTTTTATTCAAATTATTTTTCAATAGTCCAGAAGATAAATGAATCTAGATTTTCCTCAGGACAACATGTGTCTGAATTAGCCTAAAGAGAGGCAAATACGTAAACTTGAGATTAAGTTATCACAAACAAGCAGATAGTTGTAAAAGACAACAGTGGTATAGTCACATGTTCAGTGGTGGTAATTGTTTGGTACTGCTTGGAGAACAGCTCACACTTGTCTGGAAGATAATGTTCACTCCAGCTGTCACTACTTCATAATTAGGAGACCATTTTAGTCAAATTGATTGGTGAAGTGAACAAACATCCTATGTGGCTGATCATTCTTTGCTCACTAAAACATATTGATCATTGGAATGAATTAATTGATAAGAGAAGTAATTTTGCCCCCATCCAGATGTAACTGTTTTTGAAATTTCACTTTCATCTTTCTTTTCTTTTCTTTCCTTTTTCTTTTTTCTTTCTTTTTTTTTTTTTTTTGCATGAAAGTCATTTTAACACCGTGGTTAGAGGGTTTTATTCTAGGACACACACATTATACTGAGATAAAAAAATCAAGATCTGACTTTTTTGAAAACCATAGTTCCTTCCTACTTCACTACCTTATGTCAATACATCTGAACCTCTGGGGCTGTAAGTCACTTCCTGTCATGGTCAAGTTTCATCTCCTTTATGAAGCTTTCAATATTTTTCACAGTTCCCAGGTGCAAACATGACTTGGCTGAAAGTCGTTTTCGTTTTTTGTTGTTGTTGTTTTGGTTTGTTTTTTTCTTAATTTATTGTCAAGTTAGTTTCCATATAACACCCAGTGCTCATCCCAACAAATGCCCTCCTCCATGCCCATCACCCCCCTTCCCCTCCCCCCACCCCCATCAGCCCTCAGTTTGTTCTCAGCATTCAAGAGTCTCACATGGTTTGCCTCCCTTCCTCTCTGCAATGATTTTTCCCCTTCTTCTCCCCCATCTTTCTATTAAAATGTACTCATGGCCCCTTGTCCTGTTTCTTCCAACACGCTTGATCTCCTTCAGGACCAGTACCAGTTCTGCTACCGAGCCGCACTGGAGTACCTGGGCAGCTTTGATCACTATGCAACGTAGAAACCCCTGACCCCCTTTGGGTTCTTACTGCAGGCCCTTCAGTATCCACGGAGTCTCTTCTGAGCCATACAGGGCACTCGAGAAGTCCTTCTTAACTTCTAGCTAACTACCACTTAGTGGAACTATTAAAAACAAGACAAAATAAAAACAAACTCTTCTGGGTGGACCAAGAATTCACAGTTTAATAATCTAACCTGAAAAATAGTAAAGAGAATCCTGACTGACGAGGCATCTGAAGGATTTTATTTACAGATACCTCAAGGATTCAAAATAAAGGGAAGAAGAAATCACAGCAAAGAACCACCATCTTGTCCAGGATTGCTTGTTAGGTGTGAGGAGAAATTGCCAGAGTCCTGCAGTTCAGTGCAAGATGTTTGCTGGTGTGGCTTCTCATATGATAAAATGGACTCTGCTGCGACATCGCCCCTTCCCACCATACTGCTCATAATAACATTTCAGGGGGAATGGGGGGAAATGTTCAAAAGAAAGTCTTTGATTTAGTTTTTTAGTATTGTAAAGATACTGCTGACCTGTGCTTCATTTTTAACTGTGTAAACTTTTTTTTAATGAAATGTATCATTCGATAAAGTGAATTTTAAAAAGTTACATAACTCTTCATTTTTTATTTCCAAATTGTAGGTTTTTTTAAGCTGTAGAACTGTTATCTGTAATATCTTGCTGTAGAAATATCAAATAATTTGAACATTTGCACATTTTTGTGCAATATTCTTAATCTACAGTATTGGTCTTGTCAGATTACTTTTACACTTCTGTTCAGTTTTGGTTGGTGAGAAAGTACCCATTCTTTTCATAGTCAAAAAGAACTTTGTTTTGTTTTGTTTTGTTTTTGGAATCAACAGGGAGGCGCAAAGTATAAAGTTGCTGCTAACATATATACATATATATCCATATTTTACAGGGGTGTCTATGTATATATAAACAGTGTGTCCACACAAAAAGATAGATACAGATATCATTCAGCTCTTCCATGATTTCATTTTGTTTTTGTATGTTTTTGTTTTGTTTTGTTTTGTTTTCTGGGGCTTTTTTTAGGTAGAAAAGCTATTATAAACATCTTTCTCAATTTATTAATTTTACGACATATGGGTATTTCTTAATTTCATAAAATTTTAATTTTAAGGGAAATGAGGAATGCACATCAGTGATTGTCAAGCCTCACCCCCTAATTTACTATCCAGTCTCCCCCCACCCACCTACTCATATTCACAGATATCCTTTTGTTAGCCAGGCTTCCAACAAACTTCAATATTTCTAACACTCTAGTGCAATAAAAAATATTAAATATCTAAGAGGTGTGCATGTGGGAAAGGTCAGTGCATATCCCTTTAGGAGGGGAGAATGTTGTAATATATCAGCTATCAAGTTGTTTAAAAAACAATGTATTCAATCGTGTATTGTCTATAGTATGTGCTATGAAACTTGCATTTATGATATGTAACAGGGGCAAAGCCAAACTCATGTTACTCTGTTCAGTCAGAAACATTTTGTGGCATATAGCACTCCTGGGAAGTGCTGTCCTTCATTTTCTTTTGGTTTTAGTTATGCATTTAGAGTGCCTTATAATTGATGCCTATTTTAATAGCATTTCTTTTTAGCTTTTGGTTCCTCTTTTCATTAGTTGTTCATATATGTTATTCTTCCAATTAAAGAATTATCTGTTTACCACATGTACAAAAACTCTTTGAATAATATGCATTCCTAGTTTTCAACTAAGTCGGGGATGTTAGTGATTGTACCAGCCCAAAGCACTTGGATAATCAGGGCCCTTCCTTTCATGATTGCCAACATCAGGAAAAGCTACTTGTTTTACTTAGCGTCCTTTCCAAATCTGTTCTGGAACATGCAGTAACTGCACAAAACTTATTTTAGTGACAAATATCTCTTTGTCAACTCTGGAATATGCTTACTAGTCCATTAAGATTTTTCTAAAAAGTGAAATTGAACAACAATTTATTTTCCAATATAATTACAAATTTTCCAACATAATTGCTATAGGAAGCCATGGATAATGGCATAAGTATGCCATATCTTATATGATTTTAAAGAACCCTAAAAATATCCAAGGAACTCTTAAAGAGTTTTGGTATAGATAGAATATTTTGGATTAATTTTAGCTTCATTCGATGTTCAGCATACAAGGATTTTTGTTTTCCACATTTTACCATTACTAGTAGATTGAAATCCAAGAGACCAAACACGTGCAAGCATCTTATTAGAGCACTTTTGTATAAAAAAATAAAAAGAAAGAAAAAAAAAGAAAAAATATATAATACTAAAAAAAAAGTATCTAGAAGGCTACCTCAGAATGAGACTCTCTAACCTACATCAGAACCAGAGAAGAATGTGCACTATGTGGATCTGTTGTTGTTTTCTTTTACTTTGTATCTTTTGGAGATTTATCCAAGTGCCAGATTACTGAGTGCTGTGATTTTCATTTAGTGAAACAAAGGGGGTCAGACAGACTTGCAGACATGCCACGTTAGACGTGTAGAATATGATGGTGTCTAATACACACTAGAAAGACTGGCCAGTGAGCAGTTTCTCTCCCTGAAGCAAAAACTGTCCATTTGGCAAAGGGAAAGAGGAGAAAAATCACAAGAAGAAAATTCATGGGATGCATACCACACAAACGAGGCAGAGACCATCTAGGTATCTTACTGTTTAGGCGCTGTTCCAAGAACTAACTCCCTTACTGTCATTGATGTGCATTCCACTCTGTGCAGGCATTCTAGTTTGATTTTCCCAGGTAAACATCTTTATCTACCATTGCCGTAAACTTTCAAGTTTCCAATTATTTTCATCATCATAACCAGTACGGTGCTATTATTTACCTATGTACGTGTAGTTATGTATAATTTTGTAATTAGTTACAATGGTAAAAAAAATCAAAATATATAAAAAGTGATTTGTACAGAACTTTATTTTAGCTCTTTTTTAAAAATGATTTGCATGGTTAGACAACGGCGAGGACAGCCAGGGGAGGGAAGGGCCTCTAGGGAACTTTGCACTTTCTATACCTTTGTACTATGCACTGCCCTATTGATTCTACACCCAATAATGTTATTACTTGAACCCATCTGTAAGAAACTGCTTCAGAAATTCATTATTGTGTATGTAAATAACACAACATAGACACAGGAAGGGAAAAATTCTTCAGTAATGTAGAGATTTTTTTCTTCCCTGTTTATTTTTGGGTTTGCTTTGTTTTAGTCCCTCCTTTTTATTTTTAATTCCCTTTTCTGTTTCCTTTATGGCTTTTGGTTTCCTTTGGGTTTATGGGTGCCCTGATACTCCAGCAGAGATCAGAAGGCTACAGATCCATCCTATCCATCTGTTATGTGGCTTTGCCATTCAAGCTTGGAGTGTCTTTACAAAGATAATAACACTTGTGTTCTTTGCTCTCGTTTTGGATGCATAGACTGAAAATAAAAAAAAAATAACTTGTAAAATGGCTTGTTAAAAAATACAATTACCTCTAATTAGTAGTACGCGTAAATGTTTTACAGAATGAAAGGCGTGCTTTTTATTTTCTTACTTCGTTACATTGGTGGCGAAAGAAGTCTGTATGAAAATCAGTTCTTTGCTGACACAAGTTCCATTTGTTACAAATGAATTCTAATAAAAATGTCAGTGTTATGCAGCCCTGGCCTTTGCTTTTGTCCACTCAGGTGCTTTGTTTTTGAACTGAGCATATATATCCCCTTTTCTTCTCTGGTTATCTGGTAAGTCCCTTTGTACTAATAGTAATTCAGTTTACCAAGAGGCTATTACCTACAGGTACCTGCCTTGAGGTGAGTGCCTTTCACTGGTAAACAAAGTGAGGGTTAGAAAAATAGTTTGCTCAAGTTCATACAGGAAAAAGGAGGTGCTTGGTATCATTCAAAATAGAGCTCATGGGCAATCTTTAACTCTGTAGATGACTACTTTGTAAATTTAAGTGATTTCAGCATGTAAGTATTATGTTGAAACAACAGGTATCTTTCAAACACATAAAATTAGCCCCATAATGTTAACTTCCCAAGCTTTTTGGAAAACTTCTTAAGCTTTAAAGAAAATGCTTGGCCTGAATTTTTTTTTCAGTCATTCAATATTAAGGGTCAGAACTACTATTCTAGGCTCTGGGGATGCATATGGATAAATAAGATGCTGCTGCTTGCACAGAGACTACAGTCTAGGAAGAGAGGCTGGCATTAAATAAATAATAAAAATACACTCTGACAAATGTTATGAAGGAAAGTACAGGATCCATGAAGTTAGGACTTTGTGAGGGACAGAAAGTCTGACTCCTCTTGGCTTACAAGGAAAGGGAATAGTGAATAAGCTCCTAGTTAAAGAGTAGGAATACATTCTTAATTATTAGGCACAGCTGCATTTGGGGCTCAGGTGATGTCTCCCAGCCTGGTTTTGACTTTCTTAGTGTCAGTTTTAAGCAACCTTTGTGGTACCTGAAAGCTTCACCACAAGCGGAGCAAGTGGAAGAATTTACTTTCCCAGCAGCACATATAGAAGTTTTTGAATAGAATGGATGTTTCTTGGCCCTCAGTGATGTGACTAGGGTTAAGTGATCATCTCAAGAGCACAGTTATGGATAGGAGAATGTGCTCATCCAGTTGTCAAAGGAGGGTTTACGCTGGCTGTCACCTTGCCAAATACAAATGAATATGGTGGGACCAACAACTCACTGCAAGTCAAACTGATGAGTTAAGGTAAGGCAAAGCACAGGTATGCTCAGTATTATTAAAACTAGTTGGTTGCCAAGGAAATGAAGAATAAAACAATCCATTACCCATATATTATTTTTGGAAATCCTGATAGTAAATAGACAACTAGAGTCTTTTTTTCTCCTTCATTTTTTCTCTCCACATAATTGGCTTTTAATTTACAGGTTTGATCACCCTGTTGTTTGATTGTGTAAGTACACAATCTTTGACCAGAAAACAGAAAAAGTTCAAGGTGAATTGGATTTGTAATTTGAATCACTGTGATGCCTTATTTTATCCAGATGTCTGAATAGAATGCCGAAGACGACAAAACACCTAATTTCACACACAAACACACATGCAGATATTATTAGTTAATAATAATTTACTAAAAAAAAAAAAACATGGAGACAAATCAAAGTGAACACATAGTGATCCAATATCTTTGGGATGCAGCAAAAGCAGTTCTAAGAGGGAAGTTTATAGCAATACAATATTACCTCAAGAAGGTAGGAAAATCTGAAACAACCTAAATTTAGATCCAAAGGATCTAGGAAAAGAATAACAAAGTCCAAAGGCAATAGAAGGAAACAAATAAAGATAGGAGCAGAAATAAAGATGAGAGAGAGAGAGAGAGAGAGACCAGATCTTTGAAAAGTTAAACAAAATTTATAAACTGTTGGCTAGACTCATCAATAAAAAGAGACTCAAAGTCAGAAATGAAGGAAGAGAAATTACAACTGGCACACAGAAATACAAAGAATTCTAAGAGGATATTATGTTAAATTGCATGATAAACTGGACAAACTAGACAAAATGAATAAATTCATAAAATATAAGAGCCTCCCAAAACTGAATCAGGAAGAAATAGAAACTTTTAGCAGAAAATTATTAGAAATGAAATTGAATCAGTATCCAAAAATAAATTCCAATAAACAAAAGTCTAGGACCAGATGGCTTTGCAGGTGAATTTTACCTAAAATTTAAAGAATTAATACCTGCCTTTCTCAAACTATTCCAAAAGATTACAGAATAAAGAAGCTTCCAAATGCATTTCATGAGTCCAGTATTATCCCAATACCAAAACCAGATAAGAACACTACCACCACCACCACCATCAACAACAACAACAATCACAACACATAGGCCAATATCTCTGGTGAACATTGATGCAAAACTCCTCAACAAAATACTGGCAAACTGAACTCATATACCACAATCAAAAGGGGTTTATTCTACAGATGCAAGGGTGCTTTGATATTTACAAATTATTGAATGTGATACATCACATTAACAAGAAAGGAATAAAGGAAGGATGAAAAACATATATTGTCTCATAGAAGGAGAAGAAAGCATTCAACAAAATATAACATTCACTCATGGTAAAAATTCTTAGCAAAGTAGATTTAGGAGGAACATAGCTCAATGTAATAAATGCAATACATGAAAAAATCCACAGCTAACATCATACTCCGTGATGAAAAACTGAGAGCTTATCCTTTAAGATCAGGAACAAGACAAGGATGTCCTCTCTTATCGCTTTCACTTAACAGTATCGGCAATCCTAGATGCAGCAATAAGACAAGAAAAAGAAAAGGTGAGGAAGAAGTAAACCTGTTACTACCTATAGGTAACATGATTCTATATACACCAAACCCAACACCCTCTCCAAAAAAAAAAAAAAAAAAAAAAATACATAGAACTGATAAATGAATTTAATAAAATCACAGGATGCAAAATTAATATATAGAAATCTGTTGTATTTCTACACACTAATAACAAAATAGTATAAAGAGAAATTAAGAAAACAACCACATTTATAATTATATCAAAAAGAATAAAGTACCTAAAAATAAAATTAGCCAAGGAAGTAAAAGCCCAAACTCTGAAAACTATACAACACTATGAAATTGAAGATGACACAAGCAAATGTAAAGATATTCCAGCCTCATGGATTGGAAAAACCAATATTGTTAAAAATTCCATACTACCCAAAGCAATCTACAGATTTAGTGCAATCCCTATAAACACACAAATTGCATTTTCACAGAACTAGAACAATTTGTATAGAACCACAAAAGGCCCCATACAGCCAAAGCAATTTTGAGAAACAAGAACGAAGTGTGTGGTATCACAATTCCAAATTTCAAGATATACTACAAAGCTATAATAATCAAAAAATATAGTACTGACACAAAAAGAGACATATAGATGACTGGAACAGAATAGAGATCCCTGAAATAAACCCACACTGATTTGGTCACTTAATCTATGACAAAGAAGCTAAGAATATGCAATGAAGAAAAAAACAGTATCTTTAATAAATGGTTTAGGGAAAACTAGATAGCTACATAGAAAAGAATGAAACTGGGCCACTTTTTTTTTTTTACACCATATACAAAAATAAACTCAAAATGGATTAAAAACCTAAATGTGAGACCTGACCCCATAAAACTCCTAGAAGAACATAAGCAGTGATTTTTTGACATCACCCATAGAAACATTTTCTAGATATCTCCTTATTCACAGGAAATAAAAGCAAAAGTAACTACTGAGACTACACCATAATAAAAATCTTTTGCTTAGCAAAAAAAACAAAATGAAAAGGAAACCTATTGAATGGAAGAAGATATTTGCAAATGGTTATGGATATTTTGTCAAATATCCAAATATATAAAGAACTTTTACAACTAAACACCAAAAAACAAATGACCCAGTTAAAAATGGTCCGAGGACCTTAATAGACTCTTTTCTTTTATTTTTTAGACATTTTTTCAAAGAAGACATACAGATGGCAAACAAATACATGAAAATATGCTCAACATCATTTATCATCAGGGACATGCAAATTGAAACCACAATGAGATATCATTTAACACTTGTCAGAATAACTAGAATCAAAAGTCAAGAAATAACAAATATTGGTGAGGAAGTAGAGAAAAGTGAACCTTTGTGCACTGTTTGTGGAAATGCAAATAGATGCAGGCACTGTGGAAAACAGTATAGAGTTTCCTGAAAAAAATTAAAAATTGAAATACCATATGATCTAGTAATTCCACTGGAATGTATCCAAAGAAAACAAAAACATTAATTCAAAACAATATATTCACCCATATGTTTATTGCAGCATTATTTACAATAACCAAGATACAAAAGCAACTTAAGTATCCATCGATGGATGGATAAAGATTGGGGTAGGGGATGGTGTTTCCGTGTGTGTGTGTGTGTGTGTGTGTGTGTGTGTGTGTGATGGAATACTACTCAGTCACAGAAAAGGATGACATCTTGCCATTTGTAACAATATTGATGTGCCTAGAAGATATAATTCTAAGTGAAATAATTCCTTCAAAAACAATTACCACATGATTTCACTCATGTGTGGCATTTAAGAAAAAGTGAACAAATAAAGAAAGAATGAGGCAAAAAACAGACTCTTAAATATGAGGAACAAACTGACAGTTGCCAAAGGGAAGGTAGGGTGAGAGAATGGGTAATACAGATAAAGTGGATTATGAGGTACAAACTTCCAGTTACAAAATAAATAAGTCATGGAGATGAAAAGTAGGGAATAGGAAATATAGTCAAGTGATTGTAACATCATTGTTTTGTGACAGATGATGACTACATTTACTGCAATGAGCACTGATAGAATTATTGAATTGTTATGTTGTATACTTGAAACTAATATAACACTGTATGTTAAACATACTTCAATTTAAAAAAAAACTAAGAACTAAACACACACACACACACACACACACACACACGCAAGAAATGCTCTATTTACAAATGACCAAAAGGATCTGAATGGTCATCTCACCTAAGAAGATATACAGATGGCAAACAAACCTATGAAATATGCTCAATATCATTTGTTATTATGAATTGTAACTATCAGTGCATACCTCTTAGAATGCCAAAACTTCAAAACACTAAAAACACCAAATGCTACCGAGGAAAAACATGAACACTCATTCAGTGCTTGTGAGAATGCAAAGAGACACAGCTTCATTGGAAGACATTTTGACAGTTTCTTACAGAGCTAAACCCATTCTTACTATTTAATCCATCAAGCATATATTCCTTGATATACCCAAAGAAGCAGAGAGAGTATGTCCACACACAAAAAAAGACTATACAGAGCTGCTTATAGAAGCTTTACTCATATTTGCTAGATCATGAAGGTACTCAAGATACATTTCAGCAGATGAATATACAGATACACTTTGATATAAGCAGACAATGAATTATTATTCAGTACTTTGAAAAAGGGGATTTGTGAAGCCATGGAAAGTTACGGAGGAAACTTAAATACCTACTGCTAATTGATGGGATCAAATATGGAGAAAGTATGTATAGCATGATTTTAATTATAAGAGATTCTGGAAAAATCAAAACTATAGAGTAAAAACATCAATAGTTTTGTGAGGGAGAGGAATGAATAATTAAAACTAAGGAGACTTTTAGGACAGTGAAGTTATCCTATAGCATGCTATACTGGTAGATACATTTGTCAAAACCCACAGAATGTACCATGCAGAGTGAACCCTACTATAAACTACTGACTGTAGGTAACTTTGGTGTTCATATATGTTCATCAATTTTAGGATATGTACCACTGTGATATGAGATGTTGATAGTAGGTGAAATTATGCTTTGGGGGGACAGGGGCTTTATGGGAATGCTCTGTTCAATGTTACTGTCAATCTAAAATCACTCAAAAATTCAAAGTATTTTTAAAAAGAAAATATTAATAACTCCCTAATAATTAGGTTAAACTTCATAAGTTAAGAGAATTTAAATAAACTAAAATATAAATCCGAGAAGTATTTAACTTTGTTTTTTAAAAGGCTTTTTGAAAATTCCAAGGAAATAAATTAGGCAAGATCCATGAAATCTGAAATTGTAGAATTTATAATTATTTATAACAGCAAAATAAAAGTGGAAACACCTTAAATTCCAAAACTAGGAAATGATTAAAGAAAAATGCATACAAGTGAAATTGCATATATGTAAAATTTTATACACATATACATACACACACATACCATAGTACCATGTATAATACACTACCATTTAACCATTAAATAAATAGTTTTGAAAAAAAAAAGAACATGATGAAATAAAAATGACTATAAAACATATTTAAAACAGGCATATATAAAATCAAAGTAAAACTGGGGCTCCTGGGTGGCTCAGTCAGTTTAGTGTCCAACTTCAGCTCAGGTCATGATCTCGCAGTTCATGAGTTCAAGCCCTCGTTGAGCTCTGTTCTGGCAGCTCAGAGCCTGGAGCCTGCTTGGAATTTTCTGTCTGCCTCTCTCTCTGCCCCTCCCCTACTTGCACTCTATCTGTCTCTCAAAAAGAAATAAACATAATTTTTTTAATCAAAGAAAAACCTGGGGTAGAAATAATTATCTTTGAAATTTGGGTGCTACCAAAATTGTTTTGGTCTTTCCAGTTCTCTCTTATCTTTTTTTTTTTTTCCTACTTGAGCTGGAAATAAAACAGGTAGGTGAAATATAGTAACTTCTACTCTGGATTGGACTACTAAAGTAAACAATGTCTTGGGTTTGAACTGCTTATAGATTAAAATGATTTTTTAAAGTTTTTATTTAAATTAACATACACAATAACATATGGTAACATATCACAACAAGTGCCCTCCTTAAAGGTTAGAAGGATTTAAGTGTGTTTCATGTTCCTAGACTGTGATGCTAGTCCATCCACCAAGTTGAAAGAGTGGATCATTGACTACCAAGACAGACAAGCATGAGTATGAATGGGTCAGTGCTGGAATTATATTATTTTTGAAAAATCAACTGAAGATACAAAGCCTATTGACTATGATAATGCCATATATCAGGAAGAAAAGCAAAACCACAGAATCAAAAAGACTTGGGTTAAAATCTACCTTCATCATTTATTAGCTGAATTGGTCCTAATCAAGTTACTTAATATTTTTAGCTTATATTTCTCATCTATAAAATGGAGATGAAATTATTTATCTTCCAGGTTTATTATATAAATTAGAAATAACTCACACAATATGTATAAAAGTTATCATCCACAGAGGATTTATGCTCATTGTTGATAACACTCAGCATTTCCACTTTCCCGTTAAAAAGGTATATGTCTCTTAAAGAACAATATTGAAGAAGAAAAATAATAGTCATCTACAAAATATCTTGTGATGCAAAGTTTGATCTTTTTCCTGATTCTGAGATACTCTTAGGATACAGAAAAACTAGACATTTCTGCAAGGTCATTTACAGACTGCTCTACTGATTTCTCCCTTATTGGATGCCAGGTTAATTATGTGAAATAGACTTACTTGCACCACATTGGTGTTTGTATAATGCTGTGTATTGCAGAGTGTTTAATAGCTATTAATAATTGTCCTCACAATATTGAGAAGTGGACAACTGCAACTCTCTTGGAGCAGTAATAATAACCTGGCACAGAAAGATGATCTACCTTGCTGAAGGTCATTCACTGAAGAAGGGATTGAAAACTGCAGGGGGAATGGAGAACCCAGTATACTGAAATGTAAAGAATAACAAAATGAAAATCTTGGGGTCCAGCATCTAATTTCAGCTCTACTACTCATAGTGTAATCTGGGCAAGTCAGATAATCTCTCTGAATCTCATTTTCCCATGTGAAAAATAAGCAGAAGGACTTATAGATATTATTGAGATCTAGTTATTGGATTATAGTAGTCTAAAGTTTCCTGAATGAGAACACATATTTACATTCTTATCACTCAAAATGTATCTTTATCATTAAAAAAGACAGCCAATAACCACCTGGAATATGTTGGACTCAGTTGCCAAGAAGGAATAAAATTCAAGGTTGAGGAATCAATGGACGAATGGATCAAGATGATGTGGTTTATCTATACGATGGAATACTACATGGCAATGAGAAACAATGAAATCTGGCCATGTGTAGCAACATGGATGGATCTTGAGGGTGTTATGCTGAGCAAAATAAGTCAGGCAGAGAAGGACAAATACCATATGTTTGCACGTATAGGAGGATTAGGAGGAACTTAACTGAGGAACAAGGGGGAGAAGAAGGGGGGGAAATAGTGAGGGAGAAGGAGAGAGGCAAACCATTAAAGACTCTTGAATACCGAGAACAAGCTGAGGATTGATGGATGTTGCGGGGGGAGAGGGGAGATGGGCATGGAGGAGGGTACTTGTGGGGATGAACTCTGGGTGTTACATGGAAACCAACTTGACAATAAACTATTTGTAAAAAAAAAAAAATTCAAGGTTGAGGAGAACAAAGCTAGAAGGGACCCTATGGAATTGTGTTTGACCTTTATGAAACAGTCATTACATCTTGTGGACACAGGTTTATAGCAAGTCAACCAGGGAGTAAATCTAGCCTTCTCCACTTAATAGCTACATGACTTGGGCAATTGATCTAATTTTTCAAAACCTCCTACCTCCTCTGTAAAATAAAAATAGCACCTCTCTTGTGAAAATTTTTATGAGAAGTGAAAAGGATGGCATAGAATAAGGACAAAGTAGATAACGGCTAAGGATATTTTAGTTGCTTCTAGTAATGAAGGTAAAACATGGAAGGGCTGAACTTCTGGTCATATATACCAAGATGGTGATCTAACATTTGAAAATACTTTTCAACATATTGGGTAAGAGCACATAATTCTTTATACTCCCTCTTTGAAATAATCTGAACTAAGAAAATATGTTCTAAGATAACAAAGACCATCTTGGCATTCCAATTGCATTTTTTACAAAATTCCATTAACAAGGGACTTGTGATTATTGATAAAGTCACCTGCATGGTCCTCTGGATTATTTGCTCCTTCCATTCTCTCATTTATTCAACATTCATCATTAGCAAATATTCATCTCTTTTCCTTGACACTAGGCAAGTGACTAAGAAGGAAGCGTTTTAAGAACATATGATTACATACTGAGAAACAAACTGAGGACTGATGGATGTGGGGGTAGGGGGGAGATGGGCATGGAGGAGGGCACTTGTGGGGATGAGCACTGGGTGTTATATGGAAACCAATTTGACAATAAACTATTTGTAAAAAATAAAATAAAAAAATAACATATGATTACAACAGAGCAATATGAAATAAGTATGAATGGAATAACTCAGTTCTACCCAGGAATGTCAGCTTAGACATTTTGTCCTCTGCAAAGCTGCATGGCATCTTGAAAGATGATAGGATTCAATCAGTTGGACAAGTCTGGGAATGCATTTCAGGCAAAGAGAATAGTGTGCCAAAGAACAAAGACCAACATATCAGATTAAGGGAATGATAAGGCTTTGGCATAACAGTTGCAGGGGGACAGTCAGGGCTAGCAATGATAGAGGAACTATGTGTTGGGGAGTTGGCCTTCACCATGGAACTAATCAGGTGTCATGGAATGGATTCATAAACACAAAAAGTGTCATGATAAACAAATGGAAAAAAAAACAAAAACTCTTGGTCAGAATTGCCAGTCACAAAACTATCATTTGTAAAGGAAAACTCTCAGTCCCTTCCCACAACTAGGCCGGCTTCTGCCCCCATCATTTCTACCACATGATAGTGGATAAAGTTAACTTGGCAAGGTTGTGCCCTCTAGTAATTATTTCATGATAAACCTTTCTGACCTCACCCTACATTATATCATATTCTACTTATACCTCTCTTATGGTTCTAGTTACATTCAGCCTTATATTTGTTGTCTTAGTTCCCTTATTACATAAAAAGTTCCTTCAAAGCCATGATGACAAATGAACACAACCAAGGTCCCTTTAGGAGGCATAAACCCAGATTCCACCAACCCTAGAAACATCCTTTTCCACTTCCATTGGCTATTGGATAAGTGAATTTAAGGCTTCTCCTGGAGTTCAGACATCTCTTTCTCTCCCTCTTTAAGCATGCCTGAACATAACAGCCCCAAGAAGTAGATGTAAACTGGCAAGAGGTGTAGAAGAAAGGAAAATAAAAGGCACTACTTAGGCCTTGGCCCAGCCTTTGACTGGGGCTCTAAATGGCATAGTTTTTAATAAAGTGGTGCCCAAATTCTCCTTATGTTATTATTTCTTATAATGAACCACATGGATAGTTGAAATAATGGCCATGGCATGATTCAGGAGTTCTAATTGTGATAATTCTATTATCTGATGCCTTCCTTAACTTCTATCATATCTTAAAGATTCTCACTAAAACCCTTGAGGATACACTGATGGTCTATCCCCTACTCACTTTTTAATCTAATCCTAATAAAATGGAAAATGAAGATTTAAAAATCCCACTGGATAATGACATCATAAGGGATAGACATTGTCACATTTAAATCAGTCAGATTATCTGCTATTAAAAGGACCCTGAAGATGTGTTTTAAAAATTGCATTTAATTGGACAGTAGATATCAATTGAGCAGGTCATATTTATCTGACCTTTTGTTCAGCTGAGGATGCAAAGATGAGTTAAATGCAGCACTTGCATTAAAGGGACTTTTTATGTAATAAGAGAACTAAGATAACTAATATAGGGCTGAAGATGACAGGAGCTTTCAGAGAGGTATAAATAAAATATGGTATGGAATAGGGAATGCATAGGGAAGTCAGAAAGCTTTATCTTGTCTAGGAACCCCTGATCTGTTCTGCCTTGGTTCCAGCTGCCCCACCAGGGAAATCCCTGCATGGGGCACCTGAGGACACCCTGGCTTGTACCCATATCTTGCCAGAACACTCTGCACTGAGAGCACAGAGACTACACCGACTGATGCCCACTTTAGCTTTAACTGTCCCATTAGGGCACCCCTGCATGAAGCTCCCCAGGACATACCAGCCTATTATCCCACTTAGGTTATAGTCACCCTGCCAGCATACCCTTAGTGGGGAAAGTTTTGGAACATCCTGATTTAAACACACTTCAGCTTCAGCAATCGTGCCAAGGTGACTCCTTTGTGTCTAGCTCTGGGACTCTCCCCTCCTCCACTTGCACTGGCTTCAGCTTCAGCTATTCTGCCAAGGCACCTTCTGCATGGAAAACTCAGAGTCCACACTGACTTATAGCCACTTCAGCTACAACTGCCCAGCCAGGGCATCCTCTTCACAGAGAGCCTTGGAACACCTCAGCTTATACGTACTTCAGTCTTCATATCAACTCTGGCTATCCCACCAGGGCAGCTCCACCATAGAGTGCCCCACAATCCACACCCTATGAAGGCCAAGGCTCTAGCCAGCCAAGAAAGTCACAAAACACGAAAAGTCAACGTAGGGAATGACCATAGACAAGATCACTTCTTCAAGTTTAGAGAAATTACTGTACAGCTTAGTCTATAGAAACAAAAACAAAAAGTCAAGCAAACTGAAGAGACAGAGGAATAAGACCTAAAATAAAAAAAAAAAAGATAAAACCTTAGATATAGAACTGAGAGAAAAGGAGAGGAGCAATATGTCTGACAAAGAATTTAAAGTAATTATTATAAAGATGCTCAATGGGCTTGATATAAGAGTGGGAGAACTCACTAAGAACTTCAACAAAGAGGTAGAAAATACTTTTAAAAATGGAGTTAAACATACGATAATTGTAAACCTACTTTTTCAACTGTTAATTTTATGAAATAGAAGNATAAATAAATAAATAAATAAATAAATAAATAAATAAATAAATAAATAAATAAATAATTGAAGTGTAAAATACACTAAAAGGGATCAACAGTAGATTGGTGAATGCAGAACACATTAACAAAAAAGAACCCAAACTGAACAGCAAAAAGTAAACAGATTTTTATTTCACTAAACAGAATTTTTTAAATGGAAATAGATTAAGGGGTCTCTTGGACAACATCAAGCAAGCATTCATATTATAGGGGTCTCACAAGGAGAAGAGAGAGAGAAAGGGACAGAAAACTTATTTGAAGAAATAATAGCTGAAAACTTCCCCAACCTAGAAAAGGAAATAGATATCCAGGTTCAGGAAATGCAGAGAATTCCAAACAAGATAGACCACAGAAAAGTCCACACCATAAAACATGATAATTAAAATGCCAAAGGCTAAAGATAGGGAGAAAATTTAAAAGCAACAAGAGAAGAGCAAAAGGTTATGTACGGGGGAAATCCCATAAGATTTCTAGTTGATTTTCCAACAGAAACTTTGTAAGCCAGAAGGAAGTGACATAATATATTAAGAGTGCCGAAAGGAAAAACCTACAACCAATATTCTACCCAGCAAGATTATCATTCAGAATTAAAGGACAGATAAAGAATTTCCCACACAAACAAAATTTAGAAGAGTTTATCACCATTAAGTCAGCCTAATAAGAAATATTAAAAGGACTTCTTTAAGTGGAAAAGGCCATAATTAGATATAAGAATATTATGAATAAAAAGATGAAAAATATGACATCATATAGACAAAACATGGAGAAGGGAGTCAAAAAGAGTATTTTTTAATAAACTTAAATGACTGTCACCTTAATATACACAGCAGCATACTTAGCATGATATATATGAACTTCATGATACCTACAAATCCAAACCCTACAATAGAGACACAAAAAAATAAAGAGAAAGAAAGCCAAACATAACACTACAGAAAATCCTCAATCACAAAGAAAGAGAGTGAGCAAAGAAAGGAAGAGAGGAGTACTATAAAAACAATCAAAAAGCATTAACAAAGTGACAATAAGTACATACCTATCAAGAATTATTTTAAATGAAAATAGTTTAGGGGCACCTGTGTAGCTCAGTCGGTTAAGCGTAAGACTTCGGCTCAGGTCATGATCTCAGGATCTCATGGTTCGTGGGTTTGCGCCCTGTGTCAGACTCTGTGCTGACAGCTAGCTCAGAGCCTGAAGCCTGCTTCAGATTCCATATCTCCCTCTCTCTGACCCTCACCTGCTCACCCTGCCAATCTCTCTCTCTCTCTCTCTCTCTCTCTCTCTCTCAGAAATAAATAAAACATTTTAAAAATTAAAAAAATAAAATAAATGAATGAAAATAGTTTAAATGTTATAATCAAAAGACATAGGTTGGCAAAAATTCATTAAAAAAAAATCTATACACTGTCTACAAGAGACTCACGTTACACTTAAAGAAATTCGAAAACTAAAAATGAAGAGATGGAAAAACATTTATCATGCAAATGCAAGTGAAAGAAAAAAGCCAGGGTAACTATACTTCTATCAGACAAAATAGACATTAAAACAAAGACTGTAATAAGAGATAAGGAAGGATGTTACATAATGATAATGAAGACAATTCAACAAAAGGATAAAACAATTGTTTAAAATCTATGCACCCAAATGAAAGCACCTAAATACATAAAGCAAATATTAATGGACAGAAGGGAGAAATTAAGGATAATACAATAACAGGTACTTTAACACCCAATGTATACCAATGGTAGATCATCCAGGCAGAAAATCAGTAAGGAAACAGTGTCTTTGAAGGACAATTCAGACCAGATGGACATAACAGATATGTATAGAACACTGCATCCCAAACAACACAACACATATTCTTTTCTAGTGCATAAAGAACATTCTTCAGGGTAGATTGCATGTTAGGCCACAAAACAAAGTTCAACAAATTTAAGAAGACTGAAATCATAACATGTATGTTTTCCACCACAACAGTATGAAAGTGGAAATCAATCACAAACAAAATGAAACAAAATAAAACAAAACAAAACCAAAAAAAAAAGCCCATAGAAAACAAAAAACAAACAAAAAACCTTGGGAAAAAAACATGAATACATAAAGGCTAAATAACATGCTACTAAACAACAAATGGGTTAACAAATCATATAAGAAATTTTAAAAAATCTATGGGAACTAAATGTAAATGAAACAGAATAGTCTAAAATCTTTGGGACTTAGGGAAAGTAGTTCTAAGAGGAAAAAATGTAACAATATAGACCTCTCTCAAGACACAAGAAAAAGCTTAAATAAACAATTTAATCTTACATCTAAAGAAACTAGAGAAAATAAAAGAAGAAAGCCCAAGGTTAATAGAGGAAGAAAATAATAAAAATCAAAGCAGAAATAAATGACATAAAGACTGGAAAAAACATAGAAAAGATGAATAAAACCAAGAACTGGTTCTTTGAAAACATATATGATATTGATAAGGCTTTAGCCAGACTCATCAAGAAAAAGAAAGGAGAAAGGACTAGAACAAATAAAGCTAAAATGTGTATGGAACCACAAAAACTGCAAAAGCCAAAGCAATCTTTGAACGAAGCTGGAGGTATCATAATTCCTCAGTATATACTAGAAAGACATAGTAAACAAAACAGTTTGGTACTGGCACAAAAATAGACACATAGAACAGAGGAACAGAATAGATATCCCTAATATAAATAATAAAATAAGCCCACATTATATGGTCAGTTAGTCTCCATTGCAATGGAGGCAATAATATACGATGAGGAAAACAGTTTCTTCAACAAATAGTGCAGAAAAAACTGAACAACTACATGCAAAAGAATGAAACTAGACCAGTTTCTTATACCATACACGAAATAAACTCAAAGTGGATTAAGAATTTAAATGTGAGAACTGGATCCTTAATACTAGAAGAGAACATAGGAAGCATTTTCTTTTGACATCAATTTTAGCAACATTTTTCTAGATATGTCTCCTGAGGCAACAGAAATAAAAACAAAAATAAACTTTTGGGACCACACTAAAGTGCAAAACTTTCACACAGCACAGGAAACCTTGAACAATACAAAAAGGCAACCTTCTAAATGGGAGGAGATATGGCAATGAGAAACAATGAAATCTGGCCGTGTATAGCAACATGGATGGACCTTGAGGGTGTTATGTTGAGCGAAATAAGTCAGGCAGAGAAAGACAAATATCATATGTTTGCACGTATAGGAGGATTAGGAGGAACTTAACTGAGGAACAAGGGGGAGAAGAAGGGGGGAAATGGTGGGGGAAGGGGAGAGAGGCAAACCATGAGAGAGTCTTGAATGCTGACAAAAACTGAGGACTGATGGATGTGGGGGGTAGGGGGGATGGGCACTCGTGGGGATGAGCACTGGGTGTTATGTGGAAACTAATTTGACAATAAACTATTTGTAAAAAAAAAAAAGAAAAGAAAAAAAGAAAATAATATCCAAAATATATAAATAATGTCTACAACTCAACACCAAAACACACACACACACAGAGTCCAATTAAAAATGGGCAGAAGAGAGGTGCCTGGGTGACTCAGTTGGTTAAGTTTCGACTTCAGCTCAGGTCAGGATCTGATCAACTCTTTATGTTGGACATAGGACTTTTGTTTAATCTCCACGGCTATTTTCCAACCTATCATCAGAAGGTAGCCAAGGACTAGATAGCCCCAATATTTCCCTCTCTTGCTTCGACCAAGAAGGCCCCTTGCATACATCTGCACCTGCCTTCATAGGCACAGAATGATAACCTGCAAATCCAGCACTGTAATAAATACAGCCTATGTGACAATTGGGCTATAAATAGAGTACTTTAGAACCCAAGGTGCATTCAGCCTGCTTCTGTCAGAATAGACTAAGAAAGGAGGGTGTATTATTATAGCAGAAACAAGTAAATGGTTTTCCTTGCCTGTAAAAGCAGGGCATAATATACTCAACATGCCTACTGGTGCTGGAGCATAAATCAACTATCAGTTCTGAGCAGCATATAAAGGGCTTTCCCTCATCACAATTACTGAAGCTGAAGAGCTCACATAGACAGCTCATCATTGCAGAAAGGTGTTAGTAATTTGATCTATATTTTCTTGTGATATTTGCTTGTAGTCAGTGGGTAGTATGGATGTAGATGTGACTCTACAGTGTTCAGTTGATATGTCTAGATGGAAAAAAGGACATAGGTTAGCATATCAGACACTGAGTGAATCAAAGTGGGGCTTCTGAATACAAGGAAGATGTATCAGATGGCTCTAGGCAGCCACAATGACTAGAGCTAGGAGGTCAGGGTGGAGCAATAGATGAAAGAATTTTCTATAAATCAGAGTTGTCCAAAGAAGGATTAACCTTCACTGGAACTATTATAGCAGAAAGTGATTGGCCACTTGGTCAAAGATGTTAGATTGGTCATGGATGCTGGAAGGGGTGGGTGGTAAAGTAAGACAGGTAGCCTGGATGTTCACTCATGGTTCCTTCTATATTCATGTGCTCTAATAAATCAACTTCTCTCGGAATACAAATTAAGTCATAGTACACATGGAAGAGCTCATTCTTACTTATTTAGGAAAATATGTCCAATTTGTTCATAGTCCCAAATAAGTTCAGAGTTCCCTCATCTAGCCACCAAGCAAGGGCAGGCATTTAAACTGCTCTTACACTCAAGAATTTGGAATATTTTCATCTTTAAAATAAGATTGGAGTTGCCTCTGCTTGCATGATGAAAAGGACTAAATTTGGGGAGATCTTTTGAATTATATATGCTCTTTTGAATACACTAAGGATGTTTATTACATAAAGAAATCTTGTAAAAAATTAACCAGGATTTTAGGGGGGTGATTTTTTTATTTCCCATTTTTGAGTCCATATTATGATCACCTATAGAGCCTCACCTAGGCTTGGTTCAGATGTCCCAGCTGATGATGCAACTGTACACCAAGAAGATGTGACAAAGGGTATTACTTACATAACAGAGTTCACTGGAAGAAGAGGGCATTCCTCTCAAACCAGTCTGAAATGGCTAGAGACAGCATGGAAAGGAAATAGGCCTGGGTTTTTATTGTGTTTAGGAAATGGGTCTGGGGTGACTTCTCTCTCATAAGGCAAAAACCTTGTGGTTTGCAATCTCCTGTTGGCATCAAAGGAAGGAGTCTCCAGGATTTCTTACCTGTTTGTCCAGTTGTAAGACACAAAAGGGAAAGGGTAGAGAGAGACTTAAAAGCTTTCAGAAATCAGACATTCAAAAATGGAGTCAAGGTTCTGGTCTAGTATAGCCCTGAACCCACCTCCATGGACACACCAATTTTATAGCTATTTATAGATCAATTCCTCCTGAAGAACTGAGGACTGACTGAATGGTTTCTCTACAACAACACCAAAAAACAAAAACAAAAACAAAAAAACAGAGAGAATGTCAAGAGAAACAGACATGATAATTAAGGGAACTCCCAACCCCAACACTATGAACTGCAGTAGGGAGGTATAGTACTGAGAGACCATGAGCAGATTCATTGACCCTAGGGCACAAGGAAAAAGCCACAATTTAAAAGAGCAACTAGTTTATAAAAGATCCAGCCCCAGAACTCTGCCAAATGGTGGAAGAGCTTCTGGAACATTCTCTGGGTCAAAGCAGCTAGCTAGTGCCACAGTTTACACTCCCCCTCTATCTGAGAGGACAGATAGGAGCAGGGTCCAAATGCAATAGCCAGCTTGTCATCTCAAAGTCCCTACCCCACACTATCCCCAGATACAACTGGGACAAACAAGAAAAAGCTGTCATTTAAAAAAGCAACTAACCTATTAAAAAAGCCCGCACTGGAACTTTGATAAATGGCACTTTTGTGGGTGGGGATGATTGCTGGAAATCTCTCTGGATTGGAAGGGCTGGTGAAAACCTCAGTTTATGTTCCCCCTCCACCTTCATAATGTGAAAAGGAACAGGGCCCTAGCACCCTATCCAGCCTGTTGCCTCAGTGAGCCCAAGGCCATTAACCCACACTACCCAAGCTGTAACACTAAGGAAACCTCAAGACAGTACACACCAGGACACCCCAGTGCACACTACAGCTACAGTCTTTGTACCAAGGCAATACAGGCACGACACCCCAGAGCACACCAGGACCACACCCCTTCAGCTTCAGACAGCTTCCTAGGGCACCCCTAATGAGGAGTGCTCTAGGACCTCCTGGCTGACACTTGCTTTGGTTCTAGCAACCCCACCAGGGCACCTCTTACACTGAGCATCTTGGAACGCCCTAGCTTGAGGTTTCCTGTCAGAGCACCCTTTTTATGGAGAGCCATGAAGAGACACTTTACCTTCAGCTGTCCTGTCAACACAGTCTTTGCTCAGCCCCAAGAATTTCACCAGCCCATGCCCACCAGCTTTAGCTGTCCTGCCAGGACACCCTCAGTCTGAAGAAAACTGGAACCCCTCCTACCCATGCCCTCTTTAGCTATAGCTGTCTTGTGAAGGTGCTCCCTACACATAGCACCCCTGTCCCTTCCCACACCCTGTGTCCTCCTCAGCTACTCTTCCAGGACACCTCTGGCAAAGAGTTGGAACACCAATTTACATCCACTTCAGCTCCAGCTATTCTGCCAGGACACCCTCTGTGAGAAGAGCCTGAGGACCACAATGACCCATGCTCACATCAACTTTAGCGGTCCTACCAGTCACCCTCTGCACAAAGAGACCCAGGATCCCCTGGTTTGCACCCATTTCAGTTTCAACTGTCCTGTGAGAGTGTATTCTAAACATGGGGACTTGGGAACTCCCCAGCCTGCACACACTTCATCTTCAGTTGTCCTAGCAGGGCACTTTCTGTATGTAGAGCCTTAAGACCACGCAGGCCATGCCCACCTGACCTCTAACCATCCTACCCAAGAGGCTCCAGGATAGCTCCCAACCCTCAGCGCATGCCAGTCACAGCTTGAGCCTGCCATCAAAAGTCATCAAGTACACAAAGGTTACACAAAGGGCAAGATCATTCCTTTAAGTTTGGGAGAAGTAGTTGTTTCACTTATTTCATGGAAACAAACATACTAAGAAAAATGAAGAGACAGAGGAATATGCTTCGAAAGAAAGAAAGAAAGAAAGAAAGAAAGAAAGAAAGAAAACAGAAAAAGACCTGAGATGCAGATAAGCAATATGACTGATAAAGAATTTAAAGTAATAATGATATGTAAACCACATCTTCTTTATCCATTCATCAGTTGACAGACATTTAGACTCTTTCCATAATTTAGCTGTTGATGAAAGCGCTGCTATAAACATTGGCGTACATGTGCCCCTATGACTCAGTACTCCCATATCCTTTGGATAGCCTCCTAGTAGTGCTATCGCTGGCTCCTAGGGTAGTTCTATTTTTACTTTTTTGAGGACCCTTCACACTGTTTTCCAGAGTGGCTGCAGCAGTTTGCATTCCCACCAACAGTGCAAGAGGGTTCCCGTTTCTCCACATCCTCACTAACATCTGTTGTTTCTTGAGGTGTTAATTTTAGCCACTCTGACTAGTGTGAAGTGGTGTCTCAGTGTGGTTTTGATTTGTATTTCCCTGATGATGAGTGAGGAATACTACTCGGCAATGAGAAAGAATGAAATTCTGCCATTTGCAGCAACATGGATGGAACTGGAAGGTATTATGCTAAGTGAAACAAATCAGTCAGAGAAAGACAGATATCATATATTTTCACTCATATGTGGAACTTGAGAAATTTAACAAAAGATCATGGGGGGAATGGAAGGGGAAAAATAGTTACAAACAGAGAGGGAGGGAGCCAAACCATAAGAGACTCTTAAATACAGAAAACAAACTGAGGGTTGATGGGGGGGAGGAGGGGAAAGTAAGTGTTGGGCATTGAGGAGGGCACTTGTTGGAATGAGCACTGGGTGGTGTATGTAAGTGATGAGTCACAGGAATCTACCCCCAAAATCAAGACCACGCTATATACACTGTATGTTAGCCAACTTGACAATAAACTATATTTTTTAAAAAGTTAAAAATAAAATGAAATATAGACTATAAAAAATAAAGTGACGATGATATAGGTAGTTACATGCTGGAAGAAAAGTGGATGTAGTCAGTGAGACATTTAACTAAGAAATGGAAAATATAAAAAGTCCTATATAGTTTGGAGAATACAATAACTTAAATGAAAAATTACACTAGTGGGAATCAATAGTAGTGGATGCAGAAAATGGATTAGTGGATGCAGAAAATGAATTAGTGATCCAGAAGACAGAGTAATGGAAAGGACCCAAGCTGAACAGCAAAAGGTAAACAGAATTTTTAAATGTGAGGGTACATTAAGGGATCTCTTGGACAACATCAAGCAAACAATCATTCACATTATAGGAATCCCACAAGGAGAAGGGAGAGAAAGAGTCAGAAAATTTATTGGAAGAAATAATAGCTGAAAAGTTCCCCACCCTAAGAAAGGAAATAGACATCCAGTTTCAGGGAACACAGAGAGTTCAAACACAATGTACCGCCTCCCCTTCAGGAAAAAATCAACACCATGAAACATAATAATTAAACTATCAAAGGTTAAAGGTAAAGAGAGAATTTAAAAGCAGCAAGAGAAGAACAAAAAGTTATGTACAAGGAAACCCCATAAGGTTTTCAGCTGATTTTTCAGGAGAAACTTTGCAGGCCAAAAAGAATTGGCATGACATATTAAAAGTGTTGAAAGGAAAAACCTATAACCAAGAATATTCTACTCAGCGAGATTATCATTCAGAATTGAAAAAGGGATAAAGAATTTCCCACACAAAGTTGAAGGAGTTTATAACCACTAAATTGGCCTAATAATAAATGTTAAAGGGGCCTCTTTAAATGAAAAAAAAAGGCCATAATTAACATAAGAAAATTATAAATGAATAAAAAGTTGCTGTGGCAACACTAGTGGAGTAAAAGGAACCCTCTTGCACTATTGGTGGGAAGGCAAACTGGTGCAACCCACTGTGGAAAACAGTACAGAGGTTCCTCAATAATTCTAAAATATAACTGCCCTATGATTCACTAACTGTGCTACTGGGTATTTACCCAAAAAATAGAAAATACTAATTCAAAAGGACACATGTACTCCTGTGTCTATAGCAGCATTATTTACAATAGCCAAATTTGAAGCGGTCCATGTGCATCAATAAATAAATGGATAAAGATGATGTAAGATATCTATCTATCTATCTATCTATCTATCTATCTATCTATCTATCTATCATCTATCTATGATGGGATATAATTCAGCCATAAAAACAATAAAATCTTGCCATTTATAATGACATGGATGGAGGTAGGGTATAATGCTAAGTTAAATAAGTCAGTCAGAGAAAGACAAATACTATATAGTTTCACTCACATGTGGAATTTAAGAAATAAGACAAATGAACAAAGGAAGAAAGAGAGAGAGAAAGAAGACAAGAAACAAACTCTTAACTATTGAAAACAAACTGGTGGTTACCAAAGGGGAGGTAGATGGGTAGATGAGGAAAATTGGTAATGAGATTAAGGAGTACACTTGCTGTGATGAGCCCTGGGTGATGTATGGAATTGTTGAATCACTGTATTGTAAACGTGAAACTAACATAACACTGTATATTAACTATACGGTAATCAACATTTTTTATAAAGCTTCTAACATCTACAAAAAATAAATAAAATCATCTTAAAATAATACAAGCAAAAAGAAAATTATGAATAAAGTGGTGTAAAATGTGACAGCATATAAGTTAGATGTGGAGGGGGGAATTTAAAACAAAAGTGGGTTTTTTTTTCCAGAATTAAACTTCAATGGCCATCAACTTAATGCAGACTGCTCTATCCTTAGAATGATATATATGAGCTTCATGGTAACCACAAGCCCAAAGCCTATTATAGATACACAAAAAATAAAGAGAAAGAAAATCAAACATAACAATACAAAAAACACCCAACCACAAAAAAAAAAAAGAGAGAGAGAGAGAGCAAATATACAAGGGAACAGAGAACTATAAAAATTGCCAGAGGGACGCCTGGGTGGCCTAGTCAGTTAAGCATCCAACTTTCGCTTAGGTCATGATCTCATGGTTCGTGGGTTCGAGCCCCACGTTGGGCTCTGTGCTGACTGCCAGCTCAGAGCCTGGAGCCTGTTTCAGAGCCTGTGACTCCCTCTCTCTCTCCTAGAAATAAATGAAACATTAAAAAAAAATTTTTTAATTGCCAGAAAACAATGAACAAAATGGCAGTACATACATACTTATCAAAAATTACTTTTAGTGTAAATGGTCTAAATGTCAAAATCAAAACATACAGGGCAGTGTAATGAATGAAACAAAAACAAAAACAAAACAGAAAAACAAACAAGATCCATTTTTTTATGCTGCCTACAAGAAATTCATTTCAGATCTAAAGGCACATATAAGCTACAAGTAAAAGGATGAAAAGTAATACTCCATTCAAATAGAAGTTAAAAAAAAAGTTGGGACAGCAATACTTAACAGATAAAATAGATTTTAAAACAAAGACTGTAGCAATGGACAAAGACTGATATTACATATTGATAAAGCAAACAATCTAACAAGAGAATGTACCAGTTGTAAATATCTATGCAATCAAGATGGAAGCTCCTAAATATATAAAGCATATATTAACACACATAAAGGGAGAAATTGGTGGTAATACAATAATAGTAGGTGAGATTAAAACTCTTTTTACATCAATAGATAAGTCATTCAGGTAGAAAGTCAATAAGGAAACGAAGTCTTCAGACAACACATTAGATAAGATGTACATAACACTTTTCCAAAAAGTTAAATCCAAAAACAACACAATACATATTTGTTTCAAGCACACATGGAACATTCTCCAGGATAGATCACATTAGGCCACAAAACAAATCTCAATAAGTTTAAGACTGAAATCATATCAAGCATCTCTTCTGATCTCAAGGTATGAAGTTAGAAATCAATCACAAAAAAAAAAAAAGAAAAAACCCACAAACACATAGAGGCTAAACATAAATAACACATTTCCAAACAACCAATGGGTTAACAAAGAAACCAAAGGAGAAATAAAAAAAAAATATATGGACGAATGGATCAAGAAGATGTGGTTTATATATATAATGGAATACTATATGGCAATGAGAAAGAATGAAATCTGGTCATGTGTAGCAACATGGATGGAACTTGAGGGTGTTATGCTGAGCGAAATAGTCAGAGAAGGACAAATACCATATGTTTGCACGTATAGGTGGGTTAGGAGGAACTTAACGGAAGACCACGGGGGAGAAGAAGGGGGGAAATGGTGGAGGAGAGGGAGGGAGGCAAACCATGAGAGACAGAAAAGCAACCTATTGAATGGGAGAAAATATTTGGAAATGATGTATCTGATAAGGGGTTCATATTAAAAATGCATAAAGACCTACAGCTCAACATTAAAAAAGTAAACAATACAATTAAAAATGGGCAGGAGACCAGATCAGACAAAGAATACATAGAGATGGGGAACAGACATGAAAAGATGCTCAATATCACAATTATTCAAATCAGGGAAATTCAAATCAAAAGAACAGTAAGATAACATCTTATACTGTGAAAATGTCTAGAATCAAAAAGACAGGAAATAACAAGTGTTGGTGAAGATGTGGAGAAAAAGGAACACTTGCACACTGTTGGTGGATAAGCAAATTGGTGCAGCTGCTATGGAAAACTGTATGAAGGTTCATTAAAAATTAAAAATAGAAATACCATATTATCCAGTAACTCCACTACAGGGTATTACCCAAAGAAAATTAAAACACTAATTCGAAAAGATGTATGCAACTCTATGTTTACTGCAGCCTTACTACTTACAATAGCCAAAATATGAATCAACCCAAGGGTCCATTGATAGATGAATGAATAAAGAAGTGGGGTGGTGTGTGTGTGTGTGTGTGTGTGTGTGTGAATATTTATGAATATTAGTAATAAAAGTGAGGTCTTGCCATTTGCAATAACATGAATGGAGACAGAAAGAATTCTGCTAAGAGAAAGACAAATACCATATGATTTCACATATGAATAAACAAACAAATCAGACCTATAAATACAGAGAATAAATTGATAGTGCCAGAGGGAAAAGGGTAGGAGGATGGACAAAATAGGTGAAAGGGAATGGGAGATACAGGCTTCCACTTACGGAACAAATAAGTCATGGTAATAAAAGTTACAGCATAGGAAATACAATCAGTGGTATTGTAATACCATCGTATGGTGACAAATAGTAGCTACATTTGTGGTGAGCATAAGATAAGATAGAGAAGTTGAATCGCTATGTTGTATACCTGAAAGTAATATAATAGCATGTATCAAGTATACCCAAATAAAAAAATATGGAGTCAAACTCATTACAATTAATTATAGTGGACACATGCTGTCTTTGCTTTGTCAACTCACATTTATACTTCTTCCTGGGTTTGGAGAACCTACCATAAGATGAGTCTTACACAGAAGTAGAGATTTGTCTTTCAGCCCCCAGGAACCAAAAAGTCCAGACAGTGATTGTCTCTGAAGCCTAGAAATGTGCGTAGGTAGGTAATCCAAACTAAGTCAAGCAGGAAAAAGGATTCAGTCAGAGATCATGGTTAATATTCAGTGTTAGCAAGAACAGAAATATCAGTGGTGGCGACCAACAGTAGTGGTTGTGATTTCTTAAACTTTTCTTACAGTATGTTTTTGGCAAAGGAGTATTGCCTCCTTTGATTCTTTTTTATTTATAAGTTTGTTCTCCAAGCTTTCCATCTGTGTATGAGCCAGATAACATCTCTCCACAAATTCTTCTTACTTTCACTACCCAAAATCAATTTCTGTTGTTTTCAATGAAGAACCTGAGTAGTTGATGAGTGTCACACACACACACACACACACGCACACACACACACACATGTGCACCCACAAATACATGTACATACACATACTCTGAACAGGAATAATATACTTATAGAGTAAACATAATGATAGGCGAAGGAAATAGACTAACTTTGGCTTTTCAACAACTCTGTAGTATACTGTTTAATAATCGCAGTGACTATATCTTAGAGATCTTTTCTAAAAAGGAAATATGCTAGAAGAAAATTCTAAGCTTCCTATTGTGCATTCATCAATTTTACAAATTCGTATTGAAACTATTGACCACAAGTCATAATTGTAATTAATGATAAGTTTTTAGAAGATAAGAAGATGGATGACACACATATCTTTGGGAATCCAAAGAATTGGATGTATGAATATCGTGATGGAGACACATGTAAACATCACCCATACCTTGACAATATGAGATTTAGTTTCTAGCCAATTTGTTTTCCAAGTTTGACCAGACACTCTCCTGTGACATTATACTCTTTAAGTCCATGTTTTATTATTTCTTATAGAATATAATCCTTAACCTTGAGACAACAATTATAGCAAAAATGTTTTTTATATTTATTATTGGATTTGTATTTACTCTCTTTATGTTATTAGAGGAAAATGTATTTGTTAGAATATATTTGTTGTAAAGAATTGAATTTAGTCATCTAATTTGTAATGTACACATCTGTTCTGGGATGATTTTCTCATCATATATGATTGTACTAATTTTATGGTCTAAACATGTATAAATGTCATGAAGTTACTCCCTAGTCAGAGAACATTATGACCCTTCTCTCAGCTTTATTTCTGCAATCCAGTTTCAGAAAACTAAGCTTGTAGCTCTAAAAGACTTATTTATAAAGGCAATGAGAAGCTACTTTTAGTCACAGAAGAAAATAGAAGTTGTTGGGGTGCCTGGGCGGCTCAGTTGGTTAAGCGTCCGACTTCGGCTTAGGTAATGATCTCACGGTTCGTGGGTTTGAGCCCCGCATCAGGCTCTGTGCAGGCAGCTAGCTCAGAGCCTGGAGCCTGCTTAAGATTCTGTGTCTCCCTCTCTCTCTGACCCCCACCCCGCTCATTCTCTCTCTCTCTCTCTCTCTCAGAAATAAATAAAACATTAAAAATTTTTAAAAATAGAAGTTGTTGCCCTCTAACTATAAATAGTGAGAAGGCAAACATATCTATGCATAGACATAACTGTAATGGTCTTATCTGAAACTGGGTACCAATATTTCTGAAAACTTGTATATTTCTGATATGCTACAGAGAAAAGCAAAATTCACCTTGGGGTGGCAGATGTTGTTGTTGTTGTTTTGAATTCCTACTCTATTGGGCTTTTAGGTTACCAAATGTAAAGCCAAGCTCCTATTCTGGAATATATAATGAGTGTGAGGAGAATTGTTGTCTCTAAATTGTGTTACTTGATAGCCATTGGCTACTGGAGACAGAATAGGCTATTTTTTTTCCTCTGAAACTGATTACTTGCTCACCAAGTCTATTTCCGTTTCTTCCCAGACACTCCCTGGGAAGAGTCTCCCAATTTTCCTTGTAGGTAGGTGTGGCCATATGACTGAGTTCTAACCAATGGAAGATGAAAGAGTACTATTTCAGGATTGGTGTGTAAAGAACCTCACAATCGATCCTCTGTGCTTCTACCCTTTCTCTAGCTCAATGCAGATGAGCACATTATTCTTGGAAGCCATATGATTAATATGGCAGAGTCTCAATGTAGGTCCCAGAATTGCTGCCTAAAGAAGACCCACTCATTTATAAAAATCCACTTTGAATTTTATGTGAGTGGGAAACAAATGTATATTACTTTTAAGTCATTACATATTTCTGGCTCAGCTTGTTGAGTAGACTAGCCTCTGCAATGCAGTGAAAGTATGATACAGACTGGGGAGAGACATAGTCAATGAAGTAACTATATGGAGGAGCATGGCCTGTGGAGTATAAGTGCAACAATATGTAGTATTCACTGAAAAATCGTCTTTCTGCTTTGTAATTCTGAGTTTTAAAGTATTATTACCTGGTTTTGGACATCTTTGGAAAATAAGGGAGAGAACTGTTTTCATTCCACTTCAGCATTTGGATAGATGTCAGAAGGAACCTACAGGACAATGGTAGCAGATCAGAGTAAGAACTGTCTGTGAAGATGGAAAATGCTTGTGACAAATGAAAGAATTTCCTGGGAAATGCTCAGAAATACATAGAGATAGAGACATGATAAAAACTACAGTCACATGACTTAGTCCTCTATTATTTCTATATTAAAAGGAGGGTGGACCCTGAAGCCTGGAGAAATTAGGACCCCTGAGTTACATACTTGTACAAATAGGCAAAGTAATATTTTAGAGTACATACTACAACACTAACTCAGCCTGACTCATCATAGTTACAGACCTCTGACCACGTGGCAGATAAAAGAGGTAAAGACAAAAATAAAAGAGGTAAAGATAAAAGGGTAGAGACAGCCCTTGAAAAGAAGCCATATTCTAAGCTTCTAAGTTTAAAAGACATCATGGTGTGAATCAGAAGTAATTTGCTCAGAAATATCAACAGGATAATATTATTTTCTTTCTGTCCCACCTATGCTTATAAATCCTCTGAGCTGCAGATGTGGAAGTGCAAAGAGTAAAAGAAGAAGGGAAGCCAGAAAGGTATGTTTCTTGCCCACCATCCTTTTTATGTACAAATAGAAGATATTGACAATAAAAGACATCCCAGAAGTTTGGGTACTTCTATAGTAGAGAGACTGCTGTCCTGCTTCCTTTATGGAATGTTTTGAGTTTTTTTGCTTGTCTGTTTGTTTTTCTTGTTTTTTAAGAACTAAAGTTGGCAAAATATTTCCCACAATACTGCCCCAGTCATGATAGAGATCAACAGAGATGGTGGCAGGCAAATTTTGGCTTAAGATGAGCATCTTTTATTTTCCTTAGGTTAATAAGAGACACAGGGAGGTCCACTGTACCCAGAAGCACAGGACTTTGTTGAGAGACAGCCTGTGGACCTGCCTGGGGATTCCCTTGACTGTCCCAGGGAAGAGTCCACATCAGAATGTATGAATACACTACCCAAGCTGAAGACTGAAGGAGGACACAGCTGTGGTTTATGAAAAAATGCCAACATCAGAGAACTGAGTGAGTACTGAAAGAACATCTGCAACCTGCTCAGTCACTAACTTCTGAAGGAAGCATCTGGGCATCCCAGGGGCAAAACACATGCTGAGCCAAAGGAACATCAATGACTGAGAAGAGATAAAACCAAGAAATAAACCGGCCCCTCGCCAGCATGATTACTGGGCTGTTGGCAATGCCATTTAAAACTTTGGATGAGGCTAGAGGAGATTCTGAGGGAGGAACAATGAGGAAACTGATTAGAACTAAATCATAAACTAGAAACAATTGATTTATTGTTGAATCAGCTTTAAAAAAAACAAAGTGATTTAATATTTTCTACTATTAACAGAAATGGGAGTTAGGTGATAGTTCTTTTGGAATGTTAGTTTTGTGATGCAAGGGACAAATCTCCTCCTTAATGATAAAGAGCTGAGTTAAATAACAAATGGGTGATATAATTATAAATTTATCTGCAGATAGGAGATTTTCTAGAATCTTAGGTTAAAGCCAGATTATAAGTAAGGTGTGCATTATGTGTGTATGTATATGTGTGTGTCAGCATGCACATAGTGACCAGCGTGAAGATATGCAGAAGGAAATAATGGAGAGAAGATAGGTGTCTTAAACTCAGGCATTCAAAATTGCCCAGTCCTGGAATGGGTAGACAAATAAGGAAGTCGAATTTTTAATCTTCTTTCCTTTCTCCTATTCTCTATTTTTCTCTCATCCTCCCTTTTTATTTCCCAAGAAGAAAGACAAATCAAAATCATTCCAATAGTTGAGCATATACTACCTCCCTTCTCTATCATCTTCTCTACTAGATGACTTTAAAATTTTTTTAATGTTTTATTTAATTTTGAGAGAGAGACAGAGACAGCATGAGCAGGGGAGGGTCAGAGAGAGAGGGAGACACAGAATCTGAAGCAGGCTCCAGGCTCTGAGCTGTCAGCACAGAGCCTAATGCGGGGCTTGAACCCACGAACTGCAAGATCATGACCTGAGCCGAAGTCGGACGCTTAACCGACTGAGCCACCCAGGTGCCCCTAGACGACTTTTTACTTACTAGATTCCTTGCAATCTTCTTTGTAGTTTCATGCTTAAGGACACTACTGGTGATTTCATTTGTTTTCAATTTAATCTCACAAAGCCATACAAGGTCCACTTGAATGGATCCCCCAATTAGGCACTCCATCGGCAGAAAACATACTATTTCCTCACCTCAGGTTGAGGTCTTAACCATGCAATCCTGAGATATTGCCACTCGGGGACATAACTGGCAGTGCCCAAAGAAGCATTGACAATTCTCCGGTAGTGACTACCAAAACTTGGGAATCATCTCTGAGAGACCTCAACAATGATACTGCATAACAGGGCTTGAATTGGGAAGGAAAGGGGCTCCCTCTCTTCAAGCCCTTCACCCAAAGAAATGACAAGGAAATATACAGAGGCATTGTCAGTTCCAAAAAGATGTATGGAGCATACTAATGTAAAAGCAGGCAAGGAGTAAACACTCTGCTCAAGGAAATTCTTGTTATCAATAGTAATCTTTTCTGTCTCCTTAAAGCTCCTCTGAGTTGTCACCATGAAGTCATCCTGAGTCTTCTATTTAAACATTTTCTAATCACAATTTTTTCTGCTGAACAGCTTAGAACATCTAACATGTTAATAGGTTACCTCTTAACATTTAAATGCTAAGATGTCGAAAATGGAATGAGGGTAGGGAGAGAGTAAATATGCAGTTTTCTTAATCCCAAATTTATTGGATTGGAAAATATATATTTCCCAGAACTCCTCTTGCTGAAATCTAGTGCTACAACGTATATAGCTTGCAAAGTATTGATAAATATTAAACTCCCAAGGGAAATAATCCAAAAGCTTGATTGCAGCATTTCCCAAAGAATGTCTCTTAGAATTTTATTCATGCATAGCATTTGTCTGTAAAAGGATCCCATGCTTAAATAGGTTTAAGGAATTGCCCTTGCTAACAGTTATTTGGTTTTTTGTCCACCTAAATACTTATTGATTAATCTATATCTTTTGATCTTATCATCTTATCTTTGTAATGTAATACCTTGTGCTTCTACTTGCAGCAGAGGAGGTTTTACATATGATTCATTCCTATTGCTTTTCTCCCCTAAGAACACTTTGAATACAGAAGGTGTTCAAGAAATGTTTGTTGAAGAAAAGAACAAAAGATAACATGGGAACCATAGTTGACAACAGATTATAGTTCTGGATGAAAGAGAGGTATGAACCTTGTATCCACCTTGATACAGGCCCATAGTAGTCAGAAGAGCCATGTCATTCATGACTGAGCCCAAACCCTTTTAAAAGCCACAATTTGGTCTGCCACTACCTCTGAGATGTGCATTCCTCATATATCTAGGGGAAAAGAGTAAAACCCTTTGAGAAGAAATGATGTCCAGAGGCTAAAATCAAGCTTCTTGGATGTTGTCCAAGGCTGGCCTAGTATCAGGGTTTTTGCCTTGAGGACTGGAAGCAATATCTCCTCTGTGGAGATAATTGATCCCTAGCCCAGTAAGCAGATGTTATTAGAAGGATGATGTGTGTAACAAAGGAGTGCCCCAGGCTTTTGATAGCTTCCACCGTGATTTCAACAGGAAGCTAAAGAAGCTGGCATCATTATGTGTTTGCCAGCATCATCCTTGTTCTAAGAAAACTACCTTACTTAACATGATAAACTTCTACAGATAAAACCCTATTCCCTTCCCTCACTATAACTTTGTCATGCCACTGTTCAAATATGGCTAAGAGAGAAACAAAGAACAATTTGCCTGGTTGGTGATTACTTTGCCTAGGAGACAAAATTATCCCAGTGTGCCCTTACTCTTGGTAGGCCTAGTTCTCAAGTTGTTGTGAAGGGAAGGAAAGGCAGGATTTATCAATTTTTTCATAAATGCATTCCTTTGTTCATTCAGAAATGATTACTGAATACCTACCATGTGTCAAGAATTGCTAAATTGACTCTTTAATATAAACCTGGCCGACTCACACAAACCTTGGACCCCATAAAAAGCCTCTATGAGTGCTTGCATTTTACTTCTGGAAGTTACATAGGTTTCAGCCAATCACTTTCTCTGTGATTCCCATTCCTTAGCTTTCTGGATCCTTATCCCCACTTTGACTCCATACCCCAGTTTCTACTCTCCTTGTAATTACTTAGTTTTCATATCAGTGGGCTTCTTCAGAAAAACATAAGCAAAATGATACAAATATTAATAAGATTTATTTTAAGGAATCGACTCACCAAGTTGTAGAGACTGATAACTCTGAAGTCTGACCAGCAGGCTGGAAATTCAGGCAAGATTTGATGTTCTCATCTTGATTTTGAAATCTTTAGGATAAGCCTGAAAGTTTGAAACTCAGGCAGGAGTAGACATTGCAATCTTGAGTCTGAAAGTTGTAGGGAAGCCAGCAAGCTACAACCTCAGAAGATTTCTGTCACTGTCTTAATGAAGATTTCTTCTCCAGGAAACAGGTTTCTGGACTGAAAGCTTTCAAATGATTGAATGAAGCCCACAGATATAAACAAGGACAATCTCCTTTACTTCAAGCCAGTTAATCGTAGATGTTCATTACAACTATAAAACACCTTCATAACAACATCTTGATTAGTGTTTGATAAAGCAAGTGGGTACCTTAAGCTTGCCATGTCGACATAAAATTTTAACCATCACATTTTGATATATGGAGTTTTGTCCTATTTTCCCTTGAGTTATAATGTAGGATGTGACTTTCAGTTCCTGCATATTGACTCTACATCTTTAGACTACTACCTACATCAGGTTTGGGTCAGGAGAGAATTGGAAAAATACAATGTGTACATGAAAGAGATTTGGACCCAACACTCAAGGAACTTCTGATGTAGGTGATGAAATATCACTTAAAGTAGCTTTATTGTATTGTAAGTCCAAGTCTCTATGGGTAGGTATATGCACAATTTGAGTGGCATAGTGGAAGGAGGGATTTGTCCCATCTATCAGAGGGAAAATGAAAGGTAGGGAATTCGTGAAGTTGAAATGCTGTATTGTGAAGATAAACACATGATTTCAGGTGGATAAATGTCAAGAAAATATTTTAAGAGGAAACTGAAAGAGTAAAGACATGAGTGGAATACTACGGACTCTAGTTGCTTGCTTATCTGAAGAGAAAGAGGGACAAGCAAGTGGACAAAGAGAAGGTGGGGAAAAAAGACTAGAAATAGACTGAGATGGACTTTGATGCCACAGTTAGTGGGTGTCACATTATCCCAATGAAAAGGCAAAGACTTCACCGAAGGCACAGATAGATTGTGTAAGCTCCCAATTACAAGGTTTGAGAAGATGTAGGGTGATGGTTGATGTGACAAAGAGGAGAAGGGTGGCCTTGCCAGAAGCCTGCCCCATCTGATATTCTGGGCGGAACTTCATCCTTGTATTAACATAATCAGACATTAGTATCAGCTACCACCTTCTCAGAAGAGTCCCGTTCTCCTTTGCAGGAGGCCAAAGACATCTCACCCAATTTTTAGCTTGTCATCTGTTGGGATTTGCAGCTTCACCTGATCCACAGCTTCATTAACATTAGACACAGATGCTTTGGGATTTATACTGCCCAGGAGGTGGTGAGTTTATGAGTTGCCCCTGATTTACCCATTCCCTATGAAACCTTTAGCTAATCAACTCAGCTTGTAGAAAGGAAGGTGACTTTTTCCTTTGAATTAAAAATGATAAAAACAGTATAGNAAAAACTGAGGACTGATGGATGTGGGGGGGAGGGGGGCATGGACATGGAGGAGGACACTTGTGGGGATGAGCACTGAGTGTTATGTGGAAACTAATTTGACAATAAACTATTTGTAAAAAAAAATAAAAAATAAAAAAAAAATAAAACCTTTTCTTGAAACGAAATAATGCCTGGAGGTTAAATACAAGGCTAATGCCAGGAGGTTAAAATCAAGGCTAATGCCAAGTGAGATTATATGTTGCCTACCTAAGGTGTCACCACAGAGCATTTCCAGTAATGTGAACTTCAGGAAGTTGACCCTGGGGCCAAACACACATGTAGCAGCATATCTGGGGAACAGAGGAGTTCGCTCTTGTCTACCTTGCTCCCTTTGTTCTGATAGTCAGAGAGTGGACTAGGTATATGGTTTATTAGCTTATAAACCGGATCTAAAGAATTTAAGTCATTGAGATGCTTCAGTATCTTAATACCATTTCTCAACTTGCTTCAAAAGATCTCAGAGTGGAGGAATTGTAAGTCTGCTTCCAGCCAACACAGAATCTTTTTTTCCCTCTATTTCTCTCTCTTTCTCCATGTGTTTTGGGCAGCAAAAGGGGAAAACATAAAAACATAAAGAAGAGGGGCACCTGGGTGGCTCAATCAGTTAAACATCCTACTTCGGCTCAGGTCATGATCTCACTGTTCGGTGGGTTCAAGGCCCCCATTGGGCTCTGTGCTGACAGCTAGCTCAGAGCCTGGAGACTGTTTTGAATTCTGTGTCTCCCTCTCTCTCTGACCCTCCCCTGCTCATGCTGTCTGTCTCTCAGAAATAAATAAAAAAAAATTTTTAAAAACCATAAAGATGAGTACATCCCAATTTACAACATACCTGCAATCTCCACAATGTTTGTAAGGTATGTAATTCAACTGGTTATCTCACTTCTTTAAACAGGGTTCAGGAAGATGTGTGGAAGAAGTGAGACTCCATCTAAGTCTTCTGATAGACAATTACACTTATTTCCATTTAATTTCCCTACCATTAGTAACGCAGTATTCTTTTTTTTTTAATAGTTTATTGTCAAATTAGTTTCCACATAACACTCAGTGCTCATCCCCACAAGTGTCCTCCTCCATGCCCATCCCCCCCTCCCCCCACATCCATCAGTCCTCAGTTTTTGTCAGCATTCAAGAGTCTCTCATGGTTTGCTTCTCTCCCTTTCCCCCACCATTTCTGCCCTTCTTCTCCCCCTTGTTCCTCCGTCAAGTTCCTCCTAATCCTCCTATACGTGCAAACATATGATATTTGTCCTTCTCTGCCTGACTTATTTCGCTCAGCATAACACCCTCAAGGTCCATCCATGTTGCTACACATGGCCAGATTTCATTGTTTCTCATTGTCATGTAGTATTCCATGGTATAGATAAACCACATCTTCTTGATCCATTCATCTGTTGATGGACACTTAGGCTCTTTCCATGTTTTAGCTATTATGGAGAGTGCTGCTATGAACATTGTAAACTGGTACAGCCCATCTGGAAAATAGTAATGCAGTATTCTTAAAGGAAAGGTACTAGGTGCAATTATGCCAAATAATGATGCCTTTTCAATTCCTCAAGCAATATAATGCATTCTAAGAATAATTTAATTAATAAGATGAAGAAGAAGCAGTATGACACCAAGACTGTGTAATTCATAGAAAAGTTCCTGAAAGGGAAACATCATTTTATGTACTTAACTGATGACCAAAAAATAGCACAGGGTCCTCCCTAACTCTCCCATCCCTACTTTCTCTAATATTAGAACTCTGCTAAACCTCTTCCCACCTTCTTTTTGTGGGATAGTCTCACAAGTGATTTATCCTAAATGCAATGTGTAATTTACATTGAAAAAGCACCATTTAATTTAACATTTCTAAAAGTTTCTATTGGCCTTTCTTGCTCCATTTTGTGCTCAAAATTTAGATAAGACTTAGAAATACCCATCCTACCACATGAAGGATGATTTCAATGAGCCAATTAGATGTGAGTAAGGTTTCTTTTCTAAAAATTACCTCCACTTATTACACTTTGTTTCTGGGTGTTCCTGGGTGTCTGGGTATAGTTTTTATTCCAAAAGGCAGAATGTAAAGCCACCTTCCTGTAAATTGCAGTTTATGGGAAATGCAGGTAACTATTCCCCATTACTGGATATATTAGATCATTACACTAAGGATGGCCAATGAATCACACCTTTGGGTGTATAATCCCTCTCAGGATAATCCATTCCTTTGTGTAATCCCCTGAAAGATCACATAAAAAGAAAAGTCCAACATTAATTCACTTCCTCAGAGAAGCAGATGTCAAGACAGGATCGGATGTGCAAGACATTCATGGGGGAAAAGACAGAAGGGAATAAGGGGAGGGAACCGGAAGGGCAAGGAGGATCATCCCAATATGATGTAGGTATCGCCCCTATAAAGGGAGGGGTTAGGGAGGAGCACTGCATATTCTGCATATGGTTCTAGAAAAGTTTCAGTTGTGCTACTGAGCAATCCTGAGACAGGAGACAAAGTTGCCTGTCTCACAGAAATGGGTCTGCCTTCCTATGGCTACCAAGCTCAGTAATTGGCCAATAGGAAGTGTGGCTTCTAAGAGAACAGGGCAGTGGACACAAAGCCATCAGCTTGGGCTGTGAGTCAGTTAATGTCCTCCTAAACAGGAGATCTTAGTGGCCTATTTTCATGGTTATCTCAGGTATGTACAACAGTTCTCAAACTTCATTTCCCAGTTCCTGTCACCAGAGAAAAGACTGATACTTTCCCTTTAATTTCAGTTGAAATAATCTAGTGGAAGTATCTAAATGGCCCAGCTGTGTTTAGTGGCAAACCCTGTTCTAAATCAGCTTTTTCCAGAGAGATAGTTGCATATACGATCTCAGAGGCATGGCATGGGGAGTCCATCCTTATGTGAAGGGGAGATATCTTTCCTAGAGGGGACACGTTATAAGCCAGGAAGTCACCCATGTTTGGAAGAAGAGGAACAAATAGATGTATCCAGAAGACTCCACCCCACACCTCAGGTGTTATGATATCAGCCTATGAGCCTCTGCCAGTGTCCATAGTCCAGGAAGCTTCTAATTCAAAATAAAGCATTCCTTCTCCTCTAAATGCATAGTATTTTCCCTTATTACTTGATGATTTATATGAAGATTAAATTCAAGGAGTTTAGAACACAGCTACCCTAGGGTAAATGAGTGTTCAATAAGTGTTAAGTATAATTACCATTTTTACTTTTATTAAATTTAGTGAGATGCATACCTATCTCCCTCAGTAGATTATACATCCCTTATAATCAGGGACTATTTCCTGGACATTTTAGCACACTACAGAGTAAATCAGTCTCCCAATGAGTGCCTTGTGAATTGAATCCAATCTGCTTTCAAGATTACTCTGAGGAGGAAGCATCTGAAATGCTGGAGAGCCCCCATACCACGACAATATGTGAGCTTTTGTACTGCTGTCAGATCTTAATTATCCACGTGTAGAGTCTCCACTTCTTGAATTAGCCACAGCACATGTTTAATCCCCTGTCATCAAAATGCTTCTGGGACTCTGCCTTGAATTGGGATCAGTTGGGAAGGGAAAAGTAATTTTAGTAATTAGCCCATGCAGAACATGATCAAAAAGGTTAATTTTCTACTCCCAAAAGCACACAATACACACAGAAATGCTTTTTATATTCTCCACTCTTTCCTCTCTCTGCATTAGTATGAATGGTTGAGGGCTTCCTATAAACATCACAATTATTGCTTAATCAATGAAAATGCTGGAAGTGATGATCTCTGGGTGGTAGGATTAGAGATAATTTTTATTTTTTTATTTTGTTTCATATCTTTTCAATTTTTTAATGAGAAATTTCTCTTATTACAAGAAAGTTCCCTTCTTCCTCTTACTTAACTAATCACTGTTTAATTGTGTTAGAATAAATTCCATGGTGCTCATAAAAATTCCAGAATTAATTAATTAACATTTAATGCACCATTGTGTGACATTTATGTAGTTTCTCTGAGTCTCAATTTTCTTATCTGTAAAGTGGAAATAAAATAATTAACTTAAAAGCCTGGCATGAGAAATAAGTAACACAAAGCATAACACACAGTTTATGCTCTTAAATGTTTTAATTCCCTGTTTTTAAACTGAGTTTTTGTGATCGTGAGGAGCACACACCTCCACAGAGAAAATCCATGCATGCCAGCCGTGAAATTGATAATAAAAATCATCATATAATATATTTAAACAGTAGCATTGGACACCATCTTTTTCTGAGGTGTTTTTTTTGTTTGTTTGTTTTTTGTTTTGTTTTTTGTTTTTCTCTGAGGTGTTTTTTATAACTGCATTGTCCTCAAAATTTGGTATTTGTGACTCAGAGTTATTGTTGAACATTCTGGTTCTTTATCTAAATAAAGAACATAGGGGGTGCCTAGGTGGCTCAGTCAGTTGAACCTACTGCAGCTCAGGTCATGGTCTCACAATCTGTGAGTTTGAGCCCTGCATCCACTCTGTGCTGACAGCCCAGAGCCTGGAGCCTGCTTTGGATACTGTGTCTCTCTCTGCCCCTCTCCCACTCATGCCCTATCTCTCTCCATCTCTGAAAAATGAATAAACCTTTAAAAAAATAAATAAAAAACAAGTTTCTGACATGATTGCTAAAAGAGAAAAAGACATCTCCCCACACACCTGCTCTGTCACATCCTATGCTTTCTTTCTTTTATTTTTAAATCAGTGTATTGAGGTATGATTGACATGCAAAAGGTTGTACATATTTAATAAATACAAGTTGATGAGCTTGGAGAGAAGTATATATCCATGACACTACCTTCACAACCTATGCCATAAACATAAACATAACCATCACCTTTAAAAGGTTCTTCCCACCCTCTTTATGTCTTCTGAAGGGAATGAAATTGGCGCTCCCAAGGCTTGTTGATTTGAAATACTGTGGAGAACAGCAATTTTACCTATATAGACACTAATAATAAAATAGAGATCTGTGAAAAAATACTGCAGATCAGAGAAATTGCTTTATATACTGCAAGAGGGCTGAGGCATTCAACAAAAGTAAATTGAGAAATTTCAGAAGAGAACAACAGCTTCCAATAGTAATAGTAATAACCTGAACATTCATTGAGTGATAGCCATGTGCCATGCATTAAACCAAGCATTTTACATCTATTATTTTACAAGATCCCAGTGAAGTGTCTACTATCATGCTCTTTGGCAGATGACAAAACTGAACTTTTGAAAGCTAAAGTGACATCCCTAAGGTAATACAATTAGTAAACTACAGGGCCAGGTTTGTCTGGTTCAGGAAACTGAACATATACCATAACTAGTGTAGGGTAAAACTGCATAGACCTTGAATGCTTAATAAATATCAGTAGCTTTAAATAGAAGAATGGCCCCGGAGAAAAAACAGAGTGTCTCAAACTGGCAGAGACAAGCTTTGTACAAAGTCATACAATCTACTCATAGTAACTATGCATGATCATGGTAGCTATTTCTATAGCAAATTTAAGATTGTGGAAAGTCCATTATAGGATGGAATTACAGTAGGTGTGCCTAGGGTTAGGGAGCAATACGATGAGACTTAAGATCTAAGGGATTTTCTGGGGACCTATCTTTGCAAATTTTGTTTATATTGTGTTTGTTTATTAGCTTGGCTTAAAGTGGTATTAGTTTTCTAGAGATGCCTTAACAAAATACCACAGAATGAGTGACTCTTGCAACAGAAATGTATTTTCTCATGTATTTCTCTTTAGGCTGGTAGTTCAAGATCAAGTTTGGTTTCACCTAAAGACCATAATATAAAGATCTATTCCAGGCCTTTCTCCTTGGCTTATAGATGGTCACTCTCTCACTACATTGTCTTCACATCTTTGTTCCCCTGTGCCTCTGGTCTCTTCTTCCTATAAGAATACTAGTCATATTGGATTAGGTCCCCACCTTAATGGCTTCATTTTATCTCAATCACCTCTTTAAAGACTCTGTCTTCAATATAGCTACATTCTAAAGTCCTGGGGATTGGGACTTCAACATGTTAATTTGGGGAGGACATAATTCAGCCTATAACATTGTCTGATAGAAATAATTAGGGAAGGGGGAACTACGTCTGTGCAAGTGGTGTCCTGTGTAATTTCAGTTGTGCAGTGCAGCAGCTGTTAGGGGTCACCATCCTATGGGGTTGTCTCCAACTGTGTCCCTATCAGATCCCATCTGTGCATTACAAATCTACTGTGAACAGATGCTCTCTGTCAAATGAAACTCCTCCCCATATTTAAAGGGCATGTTGTGGAACCAAGCTGTCCAGTAGAGAGTATTTTCAGTACTAGATGCTGGGTACTGGCTCAGGGCAAATAATTGTAATGCCATTACTCCTGCATGCCCTTTTATCAAGTTAGCATGGTCTACAGAAAGGTTGTTTGGGTTCACGGAAGCAGAGTGATGTGACCAGAGAAAATCCCAGTCTAACAGAGAGATAGACAGAACAACACTACTCCAGACTTATACAGGCTAGCACTGAATACTGACTGACAACACCCTGTATTTTTATTCACACAGTGATTTGCTATGTTGTTGGGATTCTGCATCTTCCTTTTCTAATTCTTCTATCTCTCAGGCTGTCTTAAGATAGGTTTTAGAAAGAAATGGCACATCAAAGGAGGCAGAGATCTAAACAGTGGTAGGACCAGGGTGTCTCAGGTAGATCACAGCTGGTAGATGGAGCTATGCATTGCCCTCTTTTATCTACTTCTCCACTATCCTTTTTACAAATATTGGACCTGCAAAGCCTCCATAAAGACTGGGAATGGACTCATATAAGAGTTATATGATTCAAATCTAGACTTTTGAAAGCTTATACAGAGCACTGGGCAAGGATAGGAGGATGTATTTTTAAAAAACCCACAAAGACCTATCATCAAGAAAAAGGGTGGTACATTGAAATATACTCAGTAACCCAGCAGGGGCCTCAGTTGTTGTCCCATGTATTACATAACTTGAATTAAGTGATATCACTTAGATGATATTTGTGTGCTCAGGCAAGACATAGGCTATGTGTGTGTAATCTTGGTAACTCAATGAACTCTAAGATGCTGAATAACTGAGAAATTCGGCCTACAGAGAATAACTCATAGGTAGTGACCTTCTTCCTTCCTTCTTGGATGACTCCCAGGCTGCCCCTGCACTTGAAAAATTAGAGCCCAGTGACTGGAGTCAGAATTTGTATCCAAGGATGCCATCTAAAGCTGGCAAATATATTATGGTGGCTGAAATGCATCTTTATGTGTCCACATAGAAGCTTCTATGGGAGGTCTGGCACTTCTGTGGGGACTTAAACACCTTGAAGCACTTTATAAGGTAACACTATGTTCAGGCTTCAAGCTAGCAAAATGTAGGTGTAATATATATCTAATATCTCTTGTCAGACACTGGTAAAGCCTCAGCATATAGGGATCATAATTAGCATGAGCAAATTTTCTTTCTGCTTTCTTTCATAATTTGCTTTAGGTGAAAATATTTCTGTTTTCTTAGCTGTTCTTATTTCCCATGAGAAAGAAACACTCCTTTTTCTGCTCAACCTTAAACCTAGTAGGTGCTACTTAGGTAGTTCAGGCAAGAATATGACAAAGTAAGTATCATAGCAAAGAGTAAAGAGGAACCTCAAATCTAAGAAAGTTTGTCCCTTTGGAAGACACTTAAGAATCTAGTTAACGGAAAGGATAAAGCACTACATGCAACACTTAGGAACACTGAGCACACAAGTGCTTGCCACAAAATAAGTACACTGTGGATGTTATTTCTTGCTATTGTAATGCCGGGTCCTATCTTTTCATCCCGCCAACCACCACAAGAACTCAAGACCTAGGATTCTACTTGGGGTGCCTGGGTGGCTTAGTCGGTTGAGCGTCTGACTTTCGCTTAGGTCATGATCTCGCGGTTCGTGGGTTCAAGCCCCGCGTCGGGCTCTGTGCTGACTGCCAGCTCGGAGCCTGGAGCCTGTTTCAGAGTCTGTGACTCCCTCTCTCTCTGCCCCTCCCCTGCTCACGCTCTCTCTCTCTCTCTCTCTCTCTCTCTCTCTCCTAGAAATAAATAAAACATTTAAAAAATTAAAAAAAAAAGACCTAGGATTCTACTTGCTATTAATACTCAAGATGTTTTAAACTAAACCTATCATCTTTACAGTGAAGCTTCTCATATGCTGGTAAGTGGTGGAATCAGGATTTGAACTCAGATACATTGACACTTAATCCCACTTGCTTAATCATTATCCTATGCTGACAGTCCAGCTTAGTTAGCTTCCTCATTTCCTGACTTCTCTAAGTCGGCCTTGTTCCTTCCCATCTCATGGTTTTCCTCATCTTAGGGGATAATAGGGATGAGACCCCATCCTCCTCAAACTCAGCCAGTGCAAAGGAGAATATATTAAGTGGCAAACAAATGGTACAGACAAGTTCCTCAGAGAGTGAAAGAAATGTGTTTTTAAGGCCACAGTTTTGTTTAGTTTTGCTTTGTTTCCTGCAGAGATTTAAAAATGAGCTCTCAGCTCCTCAGGTCTGCAAGAGATTTCTTTTCATTCCTGAACTTTCCATAGGCTCCTGATTTATAATGTGTGTTCTCTGTAGATTGTCACAGAACAAGAAATTTGCCTAACCAAACATAATGGAGGCACCAGACCTCTGCTGACATTATTGGGGAGCATCAGCTTGCCTGCCGTGGGGTGTGAACAGTCATCCAGAAAATGAGAAAATAGTATGGGGGGGGGGTGATAGACTCCAAAGGGAAGAGTGAACTCTCTTGAAAAACATTCCTAAGAACTACTTCCTTCCCAGGTTTGTCTGTGTTCTGCTTTGTATGCTGCAGGACCAAGAAGATAAGAAGAGGGTATCTGTGCAGTGTTGTAAGTAAGTGGGATTGAAGTCCAGCCCTGTTTCTTTTATTAATTAGTTTCATGACTTTGAGCAAGACCCTGACCTTCTTTAAGACTCAATTCCCTCATTTCTCAAATTGATATATTTGCTATCAAGATCAAAAGATGAAAAAAATGTAAAAGAATTTTAATTCATTCATATATTCCAGCATGAATTGAGCTCCAAATAAGAGTCAGTTTCTGTGGTCTGTGACCATAAGAGGATCCCTACATTCTAGGACCTGAGCAAGTCACTGAAACTTCCCCTCTTTTCTTCCCATTTCTAAGACAAACCCAATAATGTTTTCTTTTCTAACATTCACAATGGAAGTCTTTTAAATTTAAGGAAGAAAAGTGAAAAAGAAAAGTAAAAGTCTTAGGAGCATATATGAAACTACAATTGTTTTATCCTTATTAGTATACATTTGAAGTCACTTGTGAAGAATCTAGTAGTTTTGTCAACACCAGTATCACTGGAAAGAGATCACCACAGTTAAAATCTTACTATATATTGGCTATGTAACCTTAGATGAGTCACTTACCCTCCCTAAACCTCCCTTTCTAACTTTTTTTCTTAAAGAGTTTCTATATATAGAGTTGTTCTAAGAATTATTACAGAGTTGTTCTATATTACAGAGTTGTTCTAAGGATTAAACATATATACTTGCAATTATAGATGGGAAATAAAGGCAGTAAAGTTTAATGACTCACTCAAAATCTGAGGCAAAATCGGACCTAGAATATACGTACTTACTCAGCATTTTGCTGGCTAAACACCTTAAAATTATCTATTCATGGTATCTGTATTCCCAAATGCAGGTATATACTACATTACTCATTTAATTGTACTCTAATGGAGTCTAACTCCAAATTAAAAATCAAGACTATGGCAGTGATAATAACTACAATGTCTTCAACACCCTGTGCTAGGTACTATACTAAGTACTTTTCTACATTACTTAACCCTTTAAAATATCAGTAAATACGACTTGTCATAAGCTTATAGATGAAAAAACTAAGGCATAGAGAATTTAAACACCTTGCCCAAAGTTGTACAGGTAGGTAGTAGGTGGTAGAAATAGGCTTTGAAGGTGATCTTACTACAGTATTTGAATTCTTAACCCTTATTCAGCCAAGAAAGAAAGAAAGAAAGAAAGAAAGAAAGAAAGAAAGAAAGAAAGAAAGAAGGAAGGAAGGAAGGAAGGAAGGAAGGAAGGAAGGAAGGAAGGAAGGAAGGAAGGAAGGAAGGAAGGAAGGTGAGGGAAAGGAAAGGAAAGGAAAGGAAAGGAAAGGAAAGGAAAGGAAAGGAAAGGAAAGGAAAGGAAAGGAAAGGAAAGAAAGGAAAGGAAAGGAAAGGAAAGGAGAAAGATTTCCTTTTGAGGTTTCTGCCCCTTGTGGCCTGGTATACCCTACATCTTGTGGGCCAGATGGGACCACTTGATCAGTTCCTGGTTTAGAAGTTGCCAGCCTTCTCAGCCAAGCCTATGCTGGAGTTTGGCTACTACAGAGGAAATGCATAGATATAACTCAAGTTACATTCCTAGGAAGGGTAGGGCAGTGTGGGCAAGGGCAGCCACAATGAAGGGATTGGGTGTTGAACAGGGGCAGCAATACAACTTCCTTCTGATGTTAGCTCTCGAATTGAGGGTGGTGATGTTGTACTCAAATTAATTACTCAACATTGCAGCTGAGCCCTTAAGAACAGTTTCCTTTGTAGGGCCTTCATAAAGGATTCTTCATATTTGAAGATCTAGGTGGTCTAATTCCTAAAAGTTGTTACTCTTCAGGGCAAGGGGACTGTCTTCTCCTGGGAAGACAAATCAGGCTTAAATAGCGATTAAGTTAAGAATGAGCTAAAAGCAGAAAGTCAATAGGTTAACTGGTTAGATGGCAGAAAATGAAAACCAAGATTAAAATACTATACTATTTTTATACTGTATGAGACTTAATAAGAAAGGAAGGGAAATAATTGAGTGAATAGGAAGTGAAATTCAGAAAAGAAGCTTAGGGCCTCCTCTGACTTCCCCTTTATTCAGATCCTGTTCATGTTGACCAGGAGGTACAGGGCAAGTGGACAGATACTAAACTCTACACCTGTTTCTTCCTTCAACAGGCTGAAGTTTTTCAGACCTGCATGAGAATGCAGGAAGAGAAAAAAACATCTTAGAACTCAGATTATTTACTGACTATCTCAGCAGCTCCAAACAACTGTCCCTAGAAACTTCATCTGAAATTTCCAGTATCCACCTGAAACCCAGTTTTTTCCATTTTCCTCTCCTCTTGCCAACTTATGGGTTGCTTACATTTGAAATGGATGATATCTTATAGTAGTAATAACAGCTAGAACTTGATAGTAGGATACCCATATAATTTAATATCTAAACCATTATGCTTCTGAGAGTGAGAAATTGTGCCCTGATAGACAAAATCAACATAGTCCTGGCCAAATATAAGCCATAGAATCACTATCTATTGAGCATTGACTTTTTGCCAGGTACTGGGCTATGGAGTTTTATCTCATTTATTCTTGTCCGTAATCTTTTAAAGGAAGTATTATTATGACTCCTAATTTTATTGGCAAGGAAACAGATCATTTAAACCTAGGCAGAAATGCTGAGTGTGCATCAGACTTGGAGAGCCACTAGCCTGTGGGCTCACATGGCTCAGTGGAAACATCTGATCAGCCCTTGCTTTTCCATTAGGCTGCCTGTCCATCTCTCAGCCTTAAACTGAGGGCTCTCTTGCCCCTTACGAAACTACTTCCCCACACTGACCACCTGTGTCAAGTTCACAAGAAGCCATGAATGCCAACCTGATGGGCCAAAATTAATACTGTACAAAGCTCAGCAGCTACCTGATAAGTCACTTCTATTATTTTCCTCACAGGCCCAGAAATCATAGAAAGTTCTCTCTTTTCTCCTAGGAAGCAAGTGTGAACTTTTATTTTTATTATTTTTTAAATTTATTTCTGAGAGAGAGAGAGAGCAGGGGAGGGTCAGAGAGAGAGGGAGACACAGAATCTGAAGCAGGTTCCAGGCTTTGAGCTAGCCTTCAGCACAGGGCCCGATGCAGAGCTCGAGCCCACGAACCGTGAGATCATGGCCTGAGCAGAAGTCAGATGCTCAGTCGACTGAGTCACCCAGGCGCCTCCAAGTGTAAACTTTTGAAAAGTGGTTACATTGTAGTCCATGAGATAGCAAACAGATGGAATGGAAGAGAAGTAGTCCAGAGGAGAGCCTTGTTCTTTCTTATAAAATGCAAAGACAAAATTCTTTGCAGAAGGCTTTCACTTGATGAAGAGATGATCTCATTGCGGTAACCTCAAAAGACAGAAAGGAGAGTGTGTTGTTAAATGGGCAAAAAAGGGGAAACACCAGAATTTCTTTCTTTGTTCATACATTGAAGAAGAATGTATAGCTGTGCTACTTGCTTTGTGCACAAGGGCACATTAATTCTAAAATTCAATTTCCTCCTCTGTATAAAGAGAAATGACATTTACTTTACAATATAGTAGATATTATTATCTTTTATAACAGAGTTCAAAGAGTGGTCCTTTGACTCTTCACCAACAGGATTGACAAAGATTAAGTCCTGAACAAACACGCATATTGTAGGAGCAAATTTTTTTCTAAAAGCCTTAACTCTTACAAAAGCACTTATTTTTCCCCCAACTACTAAATGCAATATCATTATACCATTCTTCTTGTTGATTCTACCATGGCTTGTTTCACTTGGGAAACTTTCAGAATTGAAAATGTGGTCAAAACATCAAATGGATTTTTCTGCCTCTATGCATTCCAGAATGATGGATTGTGATGGTTAAATTCTCTTAAGTCTACCACATTTTTGAACCTGAACTCAAACTGAACAGGGTGTTGGAGAATGTCACAGCCATGCCCACTTTTGATTTTATTGCAAATAGTTTAATTCAAATTTGTGAATATTAATGAATATACATTCAAATTTTCATTGCACAAAGATGTATTTATTAATATGTCAATTATTTTCCCTCCATCTGCTTACTCAGGGATTGGATTTCACTGCTCTAAACCAATCATGAACCAGTGTGACCTTATTGGTTGTCAGTTTACTTTCAGCTGTGGCTCAGATCTCAGCTGTCAGATCTAGCTATTTTGAACATGGAAACCAGAATGTGGACTATGTCCCAAAGGCTTCTGCTTATCCAGTCCCAGTCCTTAAAGTAAGTCATTTGGTTTAGGCATATAGTAACAACCTTTCCCAGGGCTATAAAGCACACTATACAGCCTCCTCAGGAGTGATAGAATGGATCAATGGATCAATAATTCTGACTTAGCTTGTTTCATTCTTATAATTCTTCATAACTCAGGGCTTCATATAACCACTTACTAATCAGTTGGCACATGAGAGAAAGCCTGTGCGCTATTGCTACTTGAGAAGGAACATGGCATTTTACCTCACTGTCTAGAGAAAAATACCAGAAGGCTTTCAGAAACCTCTAGCTCCAGAGCTAAGTAATAACTGCATTCAGTGTCTGTATCTCCCCTATCCACTCTGGATGTTTATGTATGTGAACATGTACACTTGCACACATACATACACACAAACAACCGATAGCCAAATATCGTGTACACTACCTCTTGAAATGTACTAGGAGGTAAGAGAGATCAACCCTCTGAAAAGTCAAAGCTCTGTTTGATAGTTTGGTCCAACTCTGTTCATCGACCTCATCATGGGTGATGATGTTCTCATTTCCACCGTCAGACTGAAAAAGGAGAAAGGTCAGCTAGTCTTGGATCCCTCACACAGCTGTTATAGATGTTTATGGAAGAATATGATATACAAATCTTTCCCAGAAGTTAAAAAAGAGAGAGAGAGAGAAACTTGTGAATGGGATATTGAAGCTAAATTAGTGACAATGAGAGAACAGATTTTTTTTGTTAACTGACCCAGAACATTAAATTTATTATGTAATTTAACATCACTGTTCTATTTGATAGCTGCCTATTAATACTGTGTTTTCCTACATTAATAGTCAATTGCAAACTCTAGAAATGGAAGAACATATTTATTTTGCTTGGAATTTGCAATTTTCTGCCATATGAACTATTAGTAATTTGTAATTTCTTTCTCCCAGGGGAGCCCATTACCCCAGGAGAAATGGTGATCACCCTTATTTGAATCGTGCAGTTTTATTTTTTTTAATGTTTTATTTATTTCTAGGAGAGAGAGAGACAGAGTGAGCAGGGGAGGGTCAGAGAGAGAGGGAGTCATAGACTGAAACAGGCTCCAGGCTCTGAGCTGGCAGTCAGCACAGAGCCCGACGCGGGGCTCGAACCCACGAACCGCGAGTACATGACCTAATCGAAAGTCGGACGCTTAACTGACTAAACCACCCAGGCGTCCCGAATCGTGCAGTTTTAAACTCTTCCTTTTTTGATTCTCTGTTGCAAGTGGATATGGGATTCAAGGAGCTCAAAACTTTGCCCATATTTAGAGGTGTGCTTTCTATCCTTGAAAAAAAATTTTGCCCTCCTCAGACTTACTGTCCTATGTCTCAGGGAAAGTCAGGAGGTCCCTGAAGTAGAATTTATGAAGAAGCCACTATTAGCTGACCAATAGAGGACAAAGAGCTGCCAAGAAGGTGCAGACTGACTAAAAACGTTTCTTGTAAAATGTAGATTCTCAGACCCCAGTCAAGATCAATTGAGTTAGAATATCTAGTTCAGATGATTCTCAGGCTCAATAAATTTGAGAATTACCTCTAGAGATGTAATACCTAGAGAATGACCTGGGAAACAGGGAATAATAACATTTTACTCAATAAAAAATATTTTCAACCCTCCCTCTACTATGATATGTCATTCTCAGCAGAGCCCTATTTGAGTAATCTCACACCCACTATGGTTTTTCTTTCAAAGATCAAGACATTGTGTGAAGTCTACATCCTAACATATCTTAGTTTCCCTCAGATCCCTCTAAATTAAACTCAAAATTCAAATCGTGTTCAAGCCCTTGTAAGGGTGATCTTTCTCTATCTATTATGTGCCATGTGGGCTGAGTCCATGAGGATACTATTTATTGCTTTTACTTACTGTTTTTTTAAAAAAGTTGAACACTGGTATACAAATCCCTGCTGGTATTTTCCACTGTGGGTATTATCCGTCCACATTCCATTTCAGCCAGTGATGACGGCTGGGACCTGACCCCAGGCAGAGCTCTCTAAAGAACATACCAGCCAAATTGTGCTTCCAAAATTCCCAGTAACAGTTGAAAAGAGCCAAGGTGGCCAGGTGCTGGGCAGGAGGATATTTTAGGCTTGGCTGATGGTCCAAATTGGATCCTTCCTCTGCCTATCAGAACTATCCATTAAGAAAGAGCGGCTTGTATCTCTCTCCCTCCCCTCCCATCTACCCTTTCCCTGACTCTATACTTCACCATTTTCCATTGAGTTTTGTGAATTTTTTTGTACCATGTAAAACAATGTGCATGTGTAATCACTTAACTGACAATATGAAAAATCAGAGTGTAAGAAAAGAAGGCCTGGTGGCTTGTACCTCTAATGATGCTCTCTCCCCACCCCAGGTAAAGATTATAGCATGTTGGATGAACAATGAGGACAGGGGTACAGGAGGCAATGATAGATCTAAGAAATGTTAAGATAATTATCACACTCAGATGTTAGGGACATAGCATTCAAATGCCTTCCTTGTTAGGGCATCAACCTAGGTCATCAGTGTAGGAAAAGCTAGTCTCCATTCCCCCAGTACTGAGGGCTTTTCTAGAGAGTGCAAGAATCCTCCTTTGTCTTCTATATTCTACCACATCCTTGAACCCTAACAGTTTCCTACAGCAATGTGCTTTCACCTATCCCCTTTTCTTTCCATCTCCGCAACCACAATTTCAGCTCAGGTCCTCATTAACTCTTGCATTCTCTTGACAGTTCTTATTTGCCAAATAAAATAGTTTCCGTTCTTTCTGCCTCTGATCCAACATCCTCCAGTCTGCATTGCTGCCAGTATGTAATTCTTATAATACAGTTCTTATCATGTTCAGCCTAAACACCTTAGATGACTCTCCCTTAGGTCAAAGGGGAAAGTCTAAACTCCAGAGGCCTTCATCAAGTTCCAAAATACCTTTTTAGACTTATCTCATAATATCCTTCCACACACCCTATGTTCTTGCATATCCAACATCTTAATCCTTCCAAAAATGCTGTTCCTTTTTATGCTTTCACAGCTCTTTCTCTCTTGAATGCCCTTCGCACCCTTGTAAGTATTTTGAAATGTACATACTCTTTAAGGTCCAGATGAAAAAAGTCACTTCTTTTGCCAGGTTTCCCTGATTTCCTTAGTAAGAATTACTCCCTGCTCTGTACGTTTGTAGTATCTATTTTCGCATCTACTTCAATACTTCTTATATTTATTTGGTTTTCTGTCTAACTGGAAGCTCCTACAGGTTAGGGATGAACTTATTCATCTTCATACAAACAGCAGTGTCCAGTACCCTGGTACCTTCTCCATAGAATAGCTCAGTGTATACTGGTTTGGAAGGAATGATTTATGCAAACACAGGCAGCTACTCACACGCAGCTTGCATAACTGAGTTGTAATCTTCACTTCTACAGAAAGTCTGTAGGATGGAAAAGGACAGGCAAGCCCAAGGTGGAAGGCAGTAGAAATTTTTGAAAGACACCTGCCCTTCAAGGCCTATCTTTCATTACTCCCCACAGGACCTACACAAAGACCCTCTTCTGTTGTCTTTCTCACCTCCTTCCAGCCTCTACACTTCTTTCATATTCTTATCTCAGGTGCACATAGCTTCTTGGCAGTGGTTTTATTAAAATGTATTTTAGGGGCGCCTGGGTGGCTTAGTCGGTTAAGCGTCCGACTTTCGCTTAGGTCATGATCTCGCGGTTCGTGGGTTCGAGCCCCGCGTTGGGCTCTGTGCTGACTGCCAGCTCAGAGCCTGGAGCCTGTTTCAGTCTGTGACTCCCTCTCTCTCTGACCCTCCCCTGCTCATGCTGTCTCTCTCTCTCCTAGAAATAAATAAAAACATTAAAAAAATTTTTTAAAAAAAATAAATAAATAAAATAAAATAAAATGTATTTTAATGCATTTGCTGGTCCATTAACACTTCCTTGCACCCAGCTGTGTCAGATAAGCACTGAGAGACTTTTAGTTTTCTCAATTAAGAAAAGTCGCAGGTCCAGAGATAACTGAGAGGCTTCTGGGTCTACCCAGGATGCAGCAACACCACAACAAAAAAATGACACAGTTGCTATGCCTTGGTAGTGAGAATTCATGTGGCTATACTGAAACCTTGAGCATGAACCAGGGAGACTCCTGCAGCCAGAAAACCCCCTAAAGAGGGTCCACAGCAGGTTCTAGATACTGAAGATCAACTAGAGGATTCACCTTTAAAACTGAAGTAAAGGAGGAAAAAGTTGAAAGATCCAGGAACAAAATTACTGCAAAAGACAAATATTTAGTTCTCACCCTGAGCACCTCCTAAGGAGGGGAGGTAAGATTAAGTACAGAACTTTTGTTTCCTCTAGGACGGTGAGGGATTGGGTAGAAGAGTCTAGGGAAAGACCTGGGGAATACATTTCATAACAGAAAGAAAACAAATAAGCATTTCCAGATAGCAATTCATATAGGAAGAAAAGGGGGAATGAAGGTAAAGAAGTGCAAATGTGGTGGAGACCAGGTTCTTTGTCATGTGAAAAAATTGTGTGTGAAAATTCATGGATGTTCTAAATTTCTCACCCCAAGTTGAAAACAAAGGAAATTGAGTTACTGTTTACAGGTATGAGAGCTAAAGAGAAAGAAGCCAAGAGCCTGGACAAACCTTGCCTGAAAGGTCAAAAACCTTGAATCTCAGCCATATGAAAACTCCTGTTTAATCGGAAAAAAAATTATGGATTTGATAAATCTTTGCTAGTGTTCTTAAAGTACCAAATGGTGTAATAGTTTGTATTCCTTTCAAGGGAAAAGACAGAGTGAGCAAGCGAGAGAGAGAGAGAGAGATTATATAAGTTTATTTTTAAACTTTTTCTCTGACCTGAAACATTATCCATATTTATCATTTTGTAATATTTCTTTTAGCAAATGGAAACTCCACAGGTAGCAAGTAAGAACTGGGATTGGTGTCATTCTTTCAGTCATCTTGGCTTAAGAATGGAGTCTCTCAACTTGTTCCTTGGAAGCATTTATTGGTATGCTCATGGCTTTGCTGTTACAGGATTCTTTTTGTCTGCTTTCCCTATGAAAGGGAAATAAGTCTCTGGTGTTAGGATATTTGAAACAAAGACAGGAACTTTCCGAGCAGAGACCTGACAAATCAGGAGACAAAATCTCCTATTATTTGATAAATTCTTAAGTCAAAAATAAAAGACACTTTGCTGCGAGGGCGGGGGGCCAACACTTTGAGTCTACGTCAGAGATCTAAAACATTTGTCCACATAATTAAGAGTCAAAATTAATTAATTTAGGGCCTGGTAAGAAGGGACTCTCCCTTGTTGTCAGTAATGCTCTTCAGCAGGCCACCAGGCATTAGCCAGAGGGATTCACCAGACATTTTTTGGATTTTTTACATCCTGGGACTGAATCAAGCAAGTCTAGAAATCTTTAGGAGAAAGTCTCTCAGTTGACATCTAGGTTACATGAAGATTAAGGGGACATGAAGGACAGGCAATCATGGCAAAATAAGAGAAAATGGGGCAAATTGCAATCATTAGCCAGAAATACAGACGATTTAATGTAATATGAGAAAGTGATAGATAAAGGGGAGTTTCAGAGATAGAAAATAATAAGATTTAGGAAGGGATTTGAAGGTCAAGGGTAAGATTTTGATGTGTATCCCTTGTTTCTCCAGACCTCTCTGGCCTTTGGGACATTTGAGTAATTGTGTGCTAAGCTCCTTCCCAGTTTGGCTGTTGCTATAGCAGAGCCCTGTGTCCTCTCTTTTCCTTGTGAGCCTTAGATCCTTGAGGCTCCCTGGGTGGTTGTATTCAGGCTTCCTCCAAAGACAAGATGGAGTCTTTCTTCTGATCAAATTTGCACAGGATAGGCTTCGTATAGCAACTGTAGCTTTTTAGGTCCCCATTTGTACCTGGGCAATGAGAGTAAGGACCCTGTGTGTGTGTGTGTGTGTGTCTGTCTGTCTGTCTGTGTCTATATACTGACTATAAAATTTCTGAGCAAGGTTGGGTAAGTGGTGCTTATGGCCTATAGACTTTCCTTTTTCTAGATTTACTCTGGGTAGAAGATACTGCCCTATCCAGCTGCTAACATAATTTTGAAAATCTGACCCTGTCATAATTGTTTTTGTTTGAAGCTCAACTTCATATAGTGTTTATCCTAAACTCGTGCCTCCATTCTAGCACAAGAATGTGTATGCACACATTTGCAGGTATACTTAATACCCCTAATGACTGACACAATAAAGAGTCCTATATTCCACAAGAGGTGAATGTTCTGGATCTTTCCTGCCCATGCTTTCCATATATTATTCTATTCCAGCATCTAACAGTTTCTTTCTCTTCATCTCTTGATTCTGGACATCTTTCATCACCTTCCTTTATTTTCCTAAATGTGATGATGTCTTTGTCTCCTGGGGTATGAGTCCTAAACATATCCATGACATAGTTGATCATTTCTCTTTGGCTCTTCACATTTCTGGCCACCCATACAAGTATCCAGTCCTAACCTCAGCCTAGACTACCTGGGCAGCTCTTCTGCCAAGGCACCAAGTCAGACAGTTAGAACCCGTGGTGGGTGTTAGGTGACTGCACAAACTTTGCAAACTTTTGTACTTAGAAGGGTGGTATTACCACTATAAATCAAAAGGACACTATCCAAAAACATTCACAAAATTGATTCTCAACATGGGATTGTGGAGGGAGGAGGAAAGTTCCAACATGTCAACTACAGGTTGCAGACTCTACTATCCGCTACTTCCAAGCAAGCTCAGATGTTTTTGTAATCATCTTTAAGGCAACACCTGGGACCTTCTGAATCCCACATTCAAAATAGAAAACACCACTTAAAAAACATTTCAGGAACCATTAAATGGGTTAGAACCCCAAAGACCACTGAGAGCCAGTGACAGGAACAATATGGGAAAATTATCTGTGTATGATGAGGACAAAGAGAGCAAGGGATGGGGGTGGATGATGCAGTGTGTGCAGAACACCGGGGGAATACTGAGAATTAAAAATTTTTGGAAACTGGTAGGATTCCTGGGTGTCAAAACCTGCCAGTCTTAAGATGCAGTCTCTTAAGAGACCCAGGGAAGGGCTGGACTCAAGAGTTAGGCTGCCTGCTCAGATTCCAATTCTGCTAGTTGAGCTTCAGCAAGTTCCTTTAGCCTCAACCTCAATGTCCTCATATGAAAAATGGGGATAACAATATGGGCCACCACATAGGGTTGAGATGAGGATCAGGTGAGCTGATGTATGTAAAAAGTTCAGCACAATGCTTGACATCAGGTAAGTGCCATATCAGTGTCGGTGAATAAGATCAAATGATGCAAAGGCTAAAGGATGGGTTCAGGAGCAGAGAGCCTGCAGTGGTGTTTGGAGAGGGCAACAGAAAGTGACTCAGGGCATCAAGATTTTATTTTTCTCTTCATCATTCTCTAACCGCTCCTCTGTGATCACAATTACTACACAACTACTACCACCATTCCTGGAAGTCTCATCACCTGAGATAGGTTTACACAGCTTGCAGCTGTCAGTTAGAAACTCCAGGAAATGTGTATTGTCTTTACAAACTCCTGTCTGCGATTCCATCCTGTGCAGGAAGAGCTGCTTCTCCACATGCAGAATTAGAGAATGCCTAGCCTGCCAGTACCTCCAGGAAACAGAAATCATGGACAAACTCTCACTAGGATGCAAATGAATGAAAGCAAGCCCATCAAGATACAATGGGGTACATGTGCTCCTATGCATCAGCATTTCTATATCCCTTGGGTAAATTCCTAGCAGTGCTACTGCTGGGTCATAGGGGAGTTCTATTGTTAACTTTTTGAGGAACGTCCACACTGTTTTCCAGAGGGGCTGTACCAGTTNTGCCTATAGTTTTTTTTTTTTTTTTTTTTTTTTTTTTTTTTTGCTGGATCTCTGTCTGGCTTGGGAACCAGAGTAATGCTGGCTTCCTAAAATGAGTCTGGGAGTTTTCCTTCTATTTCTATTTTTTGGAAGAATTGATATTAGTTCTGTTTTAAACGTCTGGTAAAATTCCCGGGGGAAGCCATCAGGTCCTGGATTCTTATTTGTTGGGAGATTTTTGATCACTGATTTGATTTCCTAACTAGTTGAGTCTGCCGAGATTTCCTATCTCTANTTGAAATAGGCCTGGAGAGCAATCTACTTTCCTCTTAGGATTGCCTTTGCCGCATCCCATAGATTTTGGATTGTTGTGTTTTCATTTTCATTTGTTTCCATATTTTTTTTTTAATTTCATTCCTAATTGCCTGATTGGCGCATTCATTCTTTAGTAGGTTGTTCTTTAACCTCCATGTTTTTGAAGGTTTTCCAGACTTCTTCCTGTGATTGATTTCAAGTTTCAAAGCATTAGGATCTAAGAGTGTGCATGGTATGATCTCAATTCTTTTATATTTATTGAGGGATGCTTTATGTCCCAGTATGTGATCTATNTGTGATTAGTTGTTTTAGATATTTAGGTGCTCCCATATTCAGTGCATACACATTTATGATTGTTAGTTCTTCCTGATGGATAACCCTGTAATTATTATGTAATGCCCTTCTTCATCTCTTGTTATTGTCTTTAATTTAAAGTCCAGTTTGTCTATATAGGTATAGCTACTCTGGCTTTCTTTTGATTTCCAGTAGCATGATATATATTTCTCCATCCCCTTACTTTTAATCTGAAGGTATCTTCCAGTCTAAAATGAGTTTCTTGTAGACAGCATATAGATGGATTTTGTTTTTTATCCATTCTACTACCTATGTCTTTTGATTGGAGCATTCAGCACATTTACATTCAGTGTTATTATTGAGATATGTGGGTTTAGAGTCTTTGTGTCCTTTCTGGTGTTCATGTTTGTGGTGGTGTCTCTGGTATCTTTGTTCCTTGAACATTTCCTTCAGAGCGTCCCCCTCAAGATTTCTTGTAGGGCTGGCTTAGTGGTGACAAATTCTCTCAATTTCTGTTAATTTGCAAAGACTTTTATCTCTCCTTCTATTTTGAATGACAGGCTTGCTGAATAGAGGATTCTCGGCTGCATATTTTTTCTGTTCATCACATTGAAGATCTAATGCCATTCTTTTCTGGCCTGCCAAGTTTCAGTAGATAGGTCTGTCGCCACTCTGATAGGTTTGCCTTTGTATGTTAGGGCCATTTTCTCCCTAGCTGCTTTCAAAATTTTCTCTTTGTCCTTATATTTTGCCATTTTTACTATGATATGCCTTGCAGAAGGTCGATTCAAATTACTTCTGAAGGGAGTCTTCTGAGTCTCTTGTATTTCAACGTTTACTTCTTTCCCCAGTTGGGGAAGTTCTCTGCTGTAATTTGTTCCAGGACTCCTTCAGCACCTTTCCCTCTCTCTTCCTCTTCTGGGATTCCTGTGATACGGATATTGTTGTGTTTGACCATATTGCCGAGCTCTCGAACTCTTCTTTCATGTTCCTGGATCAGTTTGTCTCTTTTTTTGTCAGCCTCGTTTTTCTATAACGGTGTCTTCTAAGTCACTTATTCTCCTTTCTGCCTCTTCAATCCGTGTATTGGTGGTCTCTAATTCATTATGTATCTCATTTATCGCATTTTTAAATTCTTCGTGCCTATTTTTATTCTCCATTTTGTCTGGAGCCATAGTTTCTTTGATGTCTCCTGTTTTTTTCAAGCCCAGCTATTAATTTTATGATTATTATTCTAAAATATTGTTCAGTAATGCTGCTTATATCTGTTTTGAGCAGTTCATTAGCTGTCAATTCTTCTCGGAATTTCTTTGGAGGAGAGCTTTTTCATTTCGTCATTTTAGTTAGCTTTCTGGTTCTTGTTAGTTTTAAAGACCTCTTATGTTCTCTGCACCTGTGAGCGCTGCTGTACCCAAGAAGACTCTTTGTCCAGGGCCTATCCTTTCAGAGAGTGTTTTTTTAATGGTATCTCTTGGTCTCTCTTGTTGAGACCTTGGTTATTTTGTTTCTACTCTTAGTGATATTTGGGACTCTCCATCATGTGTACTTTGGCTTTTTTCTTGAGGTAGCCCTGGAGAAGAAAACAGACTGACAAACACACAGGGAGCAGGGGCCCACAAACGCACAGACAAATCCGACTAACATGCAAACCAAGAGGGAAAGCGAAAAAGTTAAGAGAAAAGATGGAGGAGGGAGGGCAAATAATAGAAAATTTAAAAATACATAAAAAGGTCAAAAGGTAGAAAAGAATAGGAAAAAAAGAAGAATACCAATGGACAAAGAACGGTTTATAGCATATAACCGAATTTCCCAGCTACAATTAAATAGCCTGGTGTATGCAGTGCTGGTTGAAGAGCATAGAGACAGAGATAGAAGACAGGGCGGGGATGAGGCAAAATTGGAAATAGAATGAACAGGCAGAAGGGATAAGAAGCTTTTTTCAAAGAACTAAAGGGTGGAATATGGTTGGATAGGTGAGAGAAGGACGCTGGTATTATCCAGAGAAACTATATAGTCTAATTACTCCTGAGAGAAAGAGATGAAAAGGTCGGGAAGTGTAGAATTTACAGCTACATTATATACTAAATGTGATTGTTTAAGCAAGCAGGTGACCAGAGTTAATCAGGTCAGTGTTCTGGGGAAAAAAAGAAAACAAAGAAAAAAAAAAGGGAGGAGGGCAGCTCTCAAGCAAGGATGGGCGTGGTGTGATCCAATGCGTCAGGCGGGATTTCTGCCTTGGCAGTTGTGGGAAGCTATACTTTTGAATAAACAGATACAATAGAAACAAAATTAAGATAACTTAAGGATTTTTCTCATATCTATGTGGAAATCAGTAAGTAAACATTAATTTTTACAACTGTAGCAAATTATACCTTATGGAGTGCAAGTTTTTGAAGAATTGCTTGCAAGAATGTATACTCTTTTGAGGTGCCTGGGTGGCTCAGTCGGTTAAGCGCCTGACTTGGGCTCAGGTCATGAACTCACACTCTGTGGGTTCGAGCCCCACGCTGGGCTCTGTGCTGATAGCTCAGAGCCTGGAGCCTGCTTCAGATTCTGTGTGTGTGTCTCTCTCTGCCCCTCATTTGCTCACTCTCTGTCTCTCAAAATAAAGACATTTAAAATTTTTTTTAAAAAAAGAATGTATACCCTTTCCCCTTTAATATATATTTATATTATATACATGTATATGTATACACATATATAATATACACATATATAATATACACATATATGTATGCATATATAATATACACATATATGTAATATACACATATATATTATATATATATATAATCCCCTGTTGCTAACAAGCTTCAAAGTTCTTCAGAGCAATCTAAAAGGCAATTTCTCAGGCTATAGTCCTCAGTAAAACAAAGAATAAAGCATTTGCAAACTTATTTTGAGGTTGAATTTCCTTTATTTCACAGCCCCAGTGTCTGGCCAATGCTTTCCTGTGGGATCATCCTGGTAGTGAAAGCTGTGACGGGTGGTGAAGGTCCTGCACCCAAGTTTACTGTGGAAGGGGAGGGAGAGGCAGAGATGTTTATCCATACCAACAAGCAATGTCCTGCCACAGCTCATGTCCTGTAATTCCACTCAGTTGAGGGCTAATGCTGGACATAACCTCATATCCCACAGGTGAAGGGCTCAGTCCTACAAGTCGGCTGCCCCTACACCCTTATTTCAATCAAGGCTGTTACCTGGGCTTCCTTCCAACCAGCTACAGATTGGAGATCACAACAACCCCCTCCTCAGATTTAATTAATTTGCTAAAGCGGCTCACAAAACTCAGAGAAACGGTTTTCTCACTAGATTGCCATTTATTATCAAAAGATGTAACTCAGAAACAGTCAGATGGGAAACATGCATAGAGCAAAGTGTGGGGAGAGGGCATGGGGCTTCCAAGTGTGCAGCTCCTTGCAGATTTCAATGTGTTCATCAACCTGGAAGCTCTCCAAACCCCACCCTTCATTATATGAGCACAATTGATTAAATCATCGGTCATACGTGATTGATTTAGCCTACAGCCCCTCTGCCTTCCTGGGAAATCAGGGAGTAGGATTAAAAGTTCCACTTGTCCTTTTAAGGTTGCTCTCCCTGGCAAGCAGCCCCCATTCTTAGGTAATTTCCAAAAGTTACCTAACATAGGCCTAGGTGTGGTGGAAAGAGGCTTATCATAAATAAAAAGACACCATTTCATCTTTATGGCTCTGAAGCTATTTCAGGAACTGAGGACAAGAACCAAATATTATGAAAAAAGATGTTTCCATTGCTCTTGTCACTCAGGAAATTCCAAGCATTTTGAAAGTTGCAAGTCAGGAACAATGAACAAAGTCCACATATATGTAAGAAATATATTTTGATCATCTGAGTGATCAGATACATATTTCTGTAAATTGTAGGAGGCAAAGTAAAGCTCTGGGTGGGAACCAGGAAGAGACTTCCTCCTGCTTTTGACATGTTGTTGAACCCTGAATAACATCAGGGGGTACCAGTTATGAATTTGGCCTACAGAGCCTCTTTTACACAGTCTACATGGAAGTCCTGTTGGATGGAATCTATGGATCCAGATTGGAGGGTCTTGGGGCGCCCGGGTGGCTTAGTCGGTTAAGCGTCCGACTTTCGCTCAGGTCATGATCTCGCGGTTCGTGGGTTCGAGCCCCGCGTCGGGCTCTTTGCTGACTGCCAGCTCGGAGCCTGGAGCCTGTTTCAGTCTGTGACTCCCTCTCTCTCTGACCCTCCCCTGCTCACGCTGTCTCTCTCTCTCGTAGGAATAAATAAAAAGCATTAAAAAAAAAAAATTAAAAAAAAAAAAAAAGAAAGAAAGAAAAAAAAACAGATTGGAGGGTCTTTAGGAATTTGGACTTTAACGATATCACCAATAGTTTAGGGTCTGGATCTCAGGCTTCCACTCAGAAATGGATTCTTGACCTAGATCTGGAATATATACATCAAAGTACCATTTTTAAAAATTTATTATCAGAAACAGAACTGTCAAGCTGTTAAAGTGTGTCCCTGGTTTCGCTAGAGGAAATAAGGAGTGGAAAAACATTGTCTAGTAGGACTAAGATCTTTGCAGGACATAAACACTAAACACGGTATGATTATACATAAATAATTCAAAATGAAACAAATGTCTTACTTTTCCCACAAAGACAATATTGATACATTTTCTTTAGATATTGACTTCTTTCCAAATATCTTTGTCTTGTTGTTCCTACCATACTGGTTCCTGGGCTGATTTTTAGGGAAACCAGCAGTAAACAATTGTCTTCCTAAAACCACACACAGGAATCAATGGAAGTGAAAAATACATATTTATATTTAGGTTCATTGAACAAAAAATGGTGCACAGTGTCCATGCCTCCTTAACCCCCCACCATTGTTTTAGAATAGAAAAGTCTACTGAATCAAGCAATCTGTCTCAGGGTATTGGTGGCTGACATTGTTACCAGTCTTCCGCTCTGCAGCATTTAAATTGCTCATATGAAGGGAGCAAAGGGGGCACATAGAATCTCAGCCTTTCATTCTGTTGAACAGGATGTAGACCAGAGAAGTGATACCATTTAATAGAGTTCCACCTCATTCATATCTTTAGGAGCAAGGCTATGCCTCCCTGTGGCATTTCTTCAGTATTATTACAGTACATATTGTCTTTTTTTCTTATTTAATCATATACTTCTGTTTTTGAAGGCCCCAATAATTGCAACTCCTCCTGCATCCAAATTAAGTTGTAAATAAGACAAAGAAACTGATAGATTAAGATCAAAATATCAGTTTTTAGTGTGGCAGGCTGATTAGAGATTATGACAATAAATCTGTGACTAAAAGAGCTTGTTACCTATTATCCCCTTGTCTCATCCTCTGCCTCTCAGTCGAGTTCCAAGGACAGCTCATTTGAAGCAAAGTTTGATTCCACAAAATAGACATAGCACAAATTGTAGTCCCATATTGGTCCAGAATATTTAGTATCCTCAGCTTCTTTATGGAAACCTTTTTTTAAGGGAATATAACTTATTTGTTAATAAATTTTGCGGAAATGGTGGGGGAAAGGGAGAGAGGCAAACCATGAGAGACTTTTGAATGCTGACAAAAACTGAGGACTGATGGATGTGGGGGGAGGGGGGGATGGGCATGGAGGAGGACACTTGTGGGGATGAGCACTGAGTGTTATGTGGAAACTAATTTGACAATAAACTATTAAAAAAAATAAATAAATAAATAAATAAATTTTGCTTTCCTTTTCTTCATTTGTGTGCTTGTGTGAGTATTTCGATGATTATATATGTGTGTATGTATGTGTGTATTTTTAAAAAAATGTTTTATTTATTTCTGAGAGGGAGACAGCATGAGTAGGGGAGGATCAGAGAGAGAGTGAGACACAGAATCTGAAACAGGATCCAGGATGGGAGCTAGCTGTCAGCATAGAGCCCGATTCGGGGCTCAAACCCACGAACCATGAGATAATGACCTAAGCCGAAGTCGGACGCTTAACCAACTGAGCCACCCAGGCGCCCCTGTGTGTATATTTTTTGTACACATATATAAAATATTAAATATTTAGATACAAATTTTTTTTGAATGAGTCATCTTTCCCAAATCAAGAGTGTGGAAGAACCAAGGCAGCTTTCTAGGCTAGTAGAATTTTACAACAAAAAGCTCTCAATTTCTGAGTTATTACAAAGATCATTTGATTTCTTCAAGCATGATTTTTCTGTAATACTTCAGGTAGCCCTGCCTTCTCTGCTTCTTTTATGAATGGGTTAAGGATGGGGCGCCTGGGTGGCTAAGTCGGTTAAGCGTCCGACTTTCGCTTAGGTCATGATCTCGCGGTTCGTGGGTTCGAGCCCCACGTCGGGCTCTGTGCTGACTGCCAGCTCAGAGCCTGGAGCCTGTTTCAGTCTGTGACTCCCTCTCTCTCTGACCCTCCCCTGCTCACGCTGTCTCTCTCTCTTTCTCTCCTAGAAATAAATAAAAAGAAAAACATTAAAAAAAAAAAAAGAATGGGTTAAGGAGGGGCTTCTGGGTGGTTCAGTTGGTTGAGCAACCGGCTTCAGCTCAGACCATGATCTTGTTCTTGAATTTGAGCTCCACATCAGGCTCTCTGCTGTCAGCAGGGAACCTGCTTATGATCCTCTGTCTCCCTTTCTCTCTGTACCTCCCGCTGTTGTTCTCTCTCTTTCACTCAAAAATAAAATTTAAAAATACTTAAAAAAAAAAAGAAGTTTTTAAGGATGGGAACGTATGTCTTACCTCACTCTTCCCACTCCTCACACCCTCTAGAGGTCAAGGAATATAGTTTTGGCCCCTCAGCATGTTCTGCCAACCATCAGGAAATAATACTTTTTGTGGGCAGGTTCTTAGACCTGTTTTGGACAGTTTTCTTTCCACTGAAATCTATCCCCCACTCATTTCTACTTACCCTTAGGGAGCTTCAATGAAAAATCAGCTATTTTTGACTTCCTTTAATAATATTTTGGAGCCTACCTCCCAATTCTACCAAAAGTGGAGGTTTCAATATTTTCCAAGATTTTTGCTGCTTTTGGATGGTTTCCAGAAGAAAGGGAAAAACGCCAAATCTATTAAGGCATTCTTTACTCTTAATATGAGCAACTAGCCAAGGTTTGTCATACATTGAAGTAAGTGCCTAAGGAGAAAGATGAAAGCAAAGAGAAAAATAGAAGTGCACTGGAGGAAACAGAGAAAAAGAGTAGAATAAAACTTAAATTCTTTTTCTTATAAAGGTAAGAGAAAAGACCACACCTATGGATAATACCAAGATGTCATATGCAGATATAACCAGAGAACTAAAAAATATTTTGAAAATTATAACTTAATATTAGAAATATTAAAATTAAAATATAAGAGGGTGTTTACTGTTCGCTGTAAAACTGAAGACTTCTATTTTTAAAATATGGAAAAAATTCAACACAAGAGGTGAAGTGTAAAGTTGAGGAAACTTCCCAAAGAACAAAGCAAAAAAGGGAAAAAGAAGAAAGAAAAGAAGGCATTTAGGAAATCGGTTAAGGTGATTCAATGGCTAATAGACATTTTAGAAAAACAGGCAGACAAAGGAAGGAGAAAAATGATCATCAAATGGCAGAAGAGAAGTGTAACAGAATTGAAAGACATGAACTTCATCTATTGAGTGCCCAGCACCTGACGAAGATGTAGCTACACCAAGGCACACTGTTCCAAGATTCCAAAACTGGCCATCAAGAAACCAGCTTGAAAATCTTCATGAAGAAAAAAATATCATAGTTTGCATAGAAAGGATTAAAAATTTTAAATAGCATTGGACTTTCTCATGTACAACATTAGCACCTGGAAGATAACAGAGAAATGTCTTAAAAATTCTAAAGGAGATTATTGTTTCAATTTAACATGCTCCACACACACAAAATATCATTCAAGCATGAGGTTAGAATAAAGATACTTTCAAATGAAATGCTTCAAAAAGAATGAACCTCCTATGCACTTTTCCCCAGGAAACTGCTGGAAATGTGTCCCATCAAAAGAAGGATCTACAGTAGGGAAGAAGACATAGATCAAATGAGATGGTCTTTGACACATGGGAGAGAGATTTCTCAAGGTGATGGTAAAGGAGATCTGCCAAATGGCAGCCATGGAGCAGGCAGAAGGCAGAGTGTGTGGGCAGGATGTGGAACTGGTAGATTTCTTGCCTTATTTGACCCTCATAAGACTCATTTTACAACCTGTAAAAGACTCTGCCAATGATTTAGTGACAGAAATAGAAGCAAACCAATACCCCACCCAATCCTCTTGCCAAAGCAGTGACTAATTCCAGAGAAAACAAAAATTTTACAAGAAATGAAATGTAATCATAATACATATGGCAGAGTGTAAAATAAATCTACATAGTCAAAATCATGTAAATGCTGAACTTTGATTTAAACAAAAATAATCTATTGAAACCATCACCAATTACCTGTTATTCTCTATCTCCTCACTCAGCTATTTCCTCCCCAAAGCTGTTATCCACTTCATAGTACATATCTATATTTGTTTGTTTCTGTCTGACTCTCAACAGAACATAAGCTCAATGAGGACAGGGGTTGTCTATTTTGGCATCTGTTGTATTCCCACATTACCTAGAACACTACTGAGTACAGTAATTTCCCTTAAGTACATTGATATAAATTTAATAGTGGATGTGTATGTGTGTGTGGGGGGGTGTTATGCACTTCTTCATGCACATCATAAACAACAGATGTCTAAAACAAAACTATAAAAAATAGAGGTAAACAGTGCTGCATTAGTGATATTGTGAACAGCAAGCTATAAGAATTACAAGTGTCTCTTTTGGAGAACAAAAGTGTAGGGACTGGGACAGGGGCTGCTAGTTTTTGTTGTAATATGTACAGCATTATTTGATGTTGAGACCTGGCACATGTATTACTTGATAAAAACATGAATAAAAACAGTTTAACACTCTCATCTCTTACATGTATTATTATATAAGATCTATATTTCTTTTAAAGTGAAGAGGCTAATTGGAGATTTAGGGTTTGCTTGCAGAGTAGTTTCTAGGTACATCAAGTCAAATTTCTAGCTTCACTGAGAGCAGCCAACTTATTATGAAATCTTTTCTAGAGAAATACAAACATCTGTTTATCTTAAATACCTTTGGAAGTTCTTCAGACCTAGTTAGATTTTTCTTTTTCTTTTCTTTCTTTTTTCTTTTTTTAAAAATCAAGTTGAATAAAAATGGCAAGGTAAGACTGGATATATCTCTGACTCTCAACACTTCCAGTTTTCTGAGGTGTGAACTTTGACAAGTCATTTGACCTCCCTAAACTCACTCAGTTCTTTCACTTAAAAATGGAAGTGATAATATGAACTTTATTAGATTAAAGCATTTTTATTTTTTTTAATGCTTATTCATTTATTTTAAATAGTTTATTGTCAAGTTGGTTTACATATAACCCCCCGTGCTCATCCCTACAAGTGCCTCCTGCCATGCCCATCACCCCCCTTCCCCTCTCCCCTACTCTCATCAGCCCTCAGTTTGTACTCAGCATTCAGGGGTCTCTCATGGTTTGCCTCCCTACCTCTCCCCAACTGTTTTTCCCCTTCTTCTCCTGCATTGTCTTCCATCAACTTCCTCCTAATACACCTATATGTGCAAACATATGGTGTCTGTCCTTCTCTGCCTGACTTATTTCACTCAGCATAACATCCTCAAATTCCATCCATGTTGCTACAAATGGCCAGATTTCATTCTTTCTAGGAATTTACCCAAGGGATACAGGAGTGCTGATGCATAGGGGCACATGTATGCCAGTGTTCATAACAGCACTCTAAACAATAGCCAAAACATGGAAAGAGCCTAAGTGTCCATCAACTGATGAATGGATCTAGATTACAGCATTTATCAAATAAGATATATCTGTGGAATCTCAGCATACGATAGATATTTGATATCTGCTAGTTTTCTTCCCTCACTTTTTTCTTCCCAGGACTGATTGTGATAATGGTTAAGTTAGTTACTCAAAATAATAATAATAATATAACTAATTCAGCCATGATGTTTATTATTATTGTTATTATTATTTAATAACAATATTTATTATTATTAATATTATTACTTGTTTGCTGTACCACTGACAGGATTTAAACTTCTCTAAGTGAATAAAGAGTTTCAGGGAAGTTTGTACTTCTTTTCACATTATTGGGTATTCCCATGGGAATGCATGGTCCATATATGTCATTGTCTGAGAAGGGACAATTTATTCACGGCATTGTTATTTGTCATGAAGCCTGTCGTAGGAGAAAGAGGACATTCCTGCCAGGCATCATTCATTTGTGCTTTCCCCACACACCTAATATTTTACCTAAGGATTCAATCAGAACCATGAACTTGGCTTGTACATTCAGACAGGTCAATATGGACCAGTTGGAGACCCTCTGGTATTTCTGTCCAGGTGTCATTTTGGGCAGGTTCAAAACAACTACAAATATAAGAAGATATGTTATCTCCTCAAATACTGAATTACCAACATGTTTGTCATAGAGATTACAGAGACTCCTATGGCCAGACCCTGAATAATGAATTCCCCAGTGGGCCAGTTAGCTTCTCTACAAAACGTTAATTTCTTCATCCTTTACAAGGCCTTGTGAATGGTCCCCAAGGCTATCCTTTGAAAAGGAATGGGAGGTCTTGTTAAGTATTAATGATCATAGTGGCAGGTTCACAGTATCACTTCCTTTCTGGGAAGAAAAAGATCACTTCATTGACATTTATCAAGGGAGCTTCCACTGGGGACCAAGAGCACAGCTGTCATCATTCTCCACTATGGGCATAGTGGAAAATGGCAGATTCTCTCCCATCTGCTATTTCCTACAATGTTCTAACCCAGAATCAAATGAAGCTATAAAGACACACAGGGATGGAGAGAGGATAAAACCAGAATTTTAATTTTAAACCAGATTATTCTAATTCTACCTTTATACTTTAAGAAAAATATTTGCTAATATGACTTCAGTTAGTTTTCTTTATTTCCTATATCATTTCATTTAAAAGCTTCTTTGAAATCCAGAAAAGTTAGATAGTCAATCTCACATCAATTTGAAATTTCCCAATGAGGGCAAATAGACAACCAAATCTCTTCTACATGAATATTAGATAAAAAAACATCTTATAAGAATGTGGCAGAATAAACTGAGGACTATTTGTGCTCCAACCCCTTCCCCATCAGAAAAGGAATTTGAAGTTCTGAAAAAATATATGACCATTTATTTGGTGAAGTTGTCACTGGCAAGGAGTTTTTCCCTTAACTGACGAATGAGGTATTTCTTTGATCCCTTGAAAGATCTTAAGATCCATAAAAAGGAAAGTATTATGTGTTCTGCTGTGCCCCAGCCTCTCCACACACTCCATGTTCCCCCACCTAGACTGTCGGTAAAAAAAGAGTCAGGGGAGGGGTGCCTGGGTGGTTCAGTCAGCTGAGCATTTGATTTTTCATTTTGGCTCAACCCATGATCCCAGGGTTGTAGGATCGAGCCCCAGGTCTGGCTCCACTCTGAGCTTCAAATTCTCTCTCCCTGTCTCTCTCTGTCTCTCTCTGCCTCTCTGTCTCTCTGTCTCTCTCTCTCTCTTCCTCTCTCTCCCTCCCTCCCTCTCAAATTAAAAAATAATGATAATAAATAGAGTTAGTGCATCAGACTGGCTTTGGGAGAGTTTCTCTAACTCCCTAGATGGTAATAGGACTTCCCACAAATTTTCTTACATTTTCTCCCAGTTTCCCAGTTTCAACCCCACTCAGCACTCAGTGTATAGATAAAGCACTTCTGATCACCATAGGTTCCAAGCTGCCTGTACATAGTGAAGTACCAACTCAGATGAATAACTGAGAGCCTACAAGGGCACCAGAATATCACTATAGCCACTGGCACCCATGTTCAATAGCTTTGTCAGCTACTCTTTTGTTGGATTACATAGGGACACATCATAGCTTGAGTATCATTTTTGTAATCTGAGTTGTTGTAAGATTATTAGGTTTGCACATGTAAAATGTTCAGCTAAGTGTCAGGCACAAAATAAGCACCAAATATAAAGGAGCATTAATTTCTATATATGATGTGCTTAATTATATTTTCCTAAGTTTCATCTGGTTATGAATGAACAAGTCACTCTCACAATAGATAAGTCAATACCTACTGGTACCTTAAACTGAATATATATACACTTTTAAAATTTTGGAAAACTTACTAAATGAATAAGGAAACATGACTTAAGGACACCAAAGATACATCATCTATGACTTATCCCCAAAAGTAAAACTTTTATAGTTATTCTAAACATGATGAAAATTTTGAGTGATCAGCAGTTCATCATATTTCTAAAGAACCACTCTCACTACTGTGTGAAAAATAGACTGTAAAGATACAAGAATGGTAAGTTAACCTACAGAGTTTTGACCCAAGCAGTTGGTTGCATTTTCCAAAATAAGAAAGAGGAAGTATGAAAGATAGAAATCAAGAGCTATTTTTGGTTAGATACATTTCCATAATACCTTAACAGGTATTCGTCTAAAAAGACTTCTAAGAAAGATAATGAGATTGTTGTACATATGAGTCTAGCATACAGAGGAGAAAATTCTAGAGCATAAATGTAGCAGTCTTCAGTGTGCAGGTGGTATTTTCATGTACACATCATATCAGACTGGTTAAGAAAGTGTGTCAACAGAGAAGAGAAGCTCTAGGTACTCCACTGGTTAGACATAAGGTTTCGATTTAAAAAAAAAAAAATGGACAAGGAGACTGAAAAAAAGTGACCAATGAGGTAGAAAAAAAAATCCCAGAATAGTATGAAGAACTGGAAGCCAAATTAATATGTTGAATGCTTCTAGTAGTTCAAGTATAAAGAGGAATGGGGACTGGCCAACAATTGGGTTTAGCAATGGGTATTCATTCATGAATTCAACAAGAAAAAATTCTGTAAACTGGACTGAAGTGAGTTAAAGAAGGAATGAAGGAGGTGAATGAACAACCACAGATATAGACAACACTATCTGGGAATTTGCTGCAAAATGTATCAGAATGGAGCAGAGATAGAGAGCAATGACTGGACACAGGATAGAAAGGTATTTGATTTCCTGTTTTTTAAGATGAAAAACATAACAGAAAGTTTATATTCTTTTGAAAATAATCTGGTAGAAGAAGTAAATCTCCTAGTGTGCTTTTGGAGCAATGCTCTTGAGGAAATGAGAGAAGATGGACATAGTAGACAAGACGAATTGGCCTTTGATGGAAGTGTAGAGTTTCTTCCTTGCTTGAATTCATTAGCTGGTTGACTGAAATGACTATTTTAACTGAAAATCTGCTTTAATTAAAAGACCATAATAAAGATATCAAGTTGTATTTATGGTGGTCATTTATTATGTTTTCCTGATTTCCAGCATCTTTTGAAGCCCTCCACCTTTTTTTTTTTTTCAGGACTTTTGAGTGCTGCCTTTTCCTGGTAAGAGCCAGGCAACTCATCTTCCAGCTTCTCCTCTCAGCAAGGGTGCAGTAAAATGATCTAGCTCCTCCAGCCAGACATACACAGAAGTGATCAACATTATGGTAAAACTGGCATCAGCTGGGAATGCCATAATTAAAAGGCTGCATGACTCCCACAGAATTTTGGTATTGTAATGGCAGACAATGGTGGTTGCAGTGAAGTTGAGTTCCTGGTACTCAGAAGACAGAGACACAAACTGGATCATCTAGAGCTTGATGGTGGCAGATTTTTTATCAGACTGATTTGTGGAGTAATTTAGGATATTGCTTCTGAAAGTTTAGGATTTAACTTGACTGTCTAGCTCTCCTCTGACTCTGAGGGAGCTCCTCATGTTTTTAAAAAATGTCTCTTTTCCCCTAATTCTGCCGGAGTTAGTTTCTGTTGTCAGCAATTAAGAACTCTGCCCAGGACAGAGTTTAAGGTATCTAGAAAATTGATAAACTGCTAATCTCCTCAGGTTACTTTTTGCTGGGGGCTTATTTTGTTGTGTGTGTGTTTTTTTTTAATGTTTTATTTATTTCTAGGAGAGAGAGAGAGACAGCGTGAGCAGGGGAGGGGCAGAGAGAGAGGGAGTCACAGACTCTGAAACAGGCTCCAGGCTCTGAGCTGGCAGTCAGCACAGAGCCCAACGCGGGGCTCGAACCCACGAACCGCGAGATCATGACCTAAGCGAAAGTCGGACGTTTAACCGACTAAGCCACCCAGGCGCCCTGCTTATTTTGTTGTTTAAACAGACATTCCTTAATGAGAAAATAAACTATGATATTGAGAAATGAATTTTCAGCATAGGCAAAAATCTGTTAATTCCCAGAATGTTTGAGATAGTAGCCATAACATATCTGTGACATCCCTTTTGTGATATATATGAAATCATAACTGTTGAAGAGAAAATCAAGGTAAATAATCTAATAAAGATAAGGAGATTAACGGAGACATTGGAATAGACAGAATATTTGAAATGAGTACTTTTGCAGCATATCTAGGCCTTAAATACACAAGCACGTGTGTGCATGCATATGTAGATGTACACCATGTGCACATGCGTAGAGTCTAAAAACAAAGATAACTTGTAAACAACTACCCCATACCCTAGCTGTAACCATAGCAACTGAAACTGTTCATTTTCTGTCTCAAATAATGTGTGCAAGTCTGTCTCACTAACAATTCAGAAGGGGACATTGACAAATGATCGCTATATTCACCCAGCCATTTTAAATAGGAAGGCATTTGGCTGAATTCTAATTTGACCAATGAATATTTAACTGATAGTGCTGCCAGATAAGATATTGGCCAAAAGAGAAAGAAGAGAAATGAAGCTGGAGTTGCTATCATGCAAAAATCCTTTAATGAAGGACATGAAAGGAATGTTGTGAATTTGGGGCTGAAATCTGATCTGTATTTGGAGATGGAGGAGCAGCTGGCCCACAATTTAGAAACTTTGAAGATTCTGTGACCCCTAGAATGTGTAAGTCATGGAAGGTGTTCTTCCTCCTTTGTGTAATGTTTTTTGTATATTCAAAAGAGTAAAAAAAAAAAAAGGCTTAAAATCTTTTAACTTCAAAGCAACAGAAATAAAATGAAGTGTTAGGAGTATTAGAAAATTCTGACTCTGCCCAGGTCCTAACCCTGTCAAACATTTCCTCTTCATAGATTTCATTGCATCATAACGTCCAAGGAGAAATTGTTCACTTATTTGAACCTCCACTAGTCTCAGGAATGTTTAGTAGTATGCCTCAAGGAAATCCCAAATCAGGTTACATTTTCAAGTAGATTTCATAGTGATAACTACTATTTATCTGGTGTTTATTATCCACTGCTCCTTTTCTTAGAATATTCAAATCTTCAGTTTTCAAAAGAATTTGCTGAAACAAGTGTTATTTTTAGTTCCATTTTGTGGATAATGCAACCAAAGTTTAGATGTTTTAAGTAACTTGCCCAAGGTTGTTGTACTGAATTCAGTAAAGGAAAAGCGGGGTGTAGAACCTATTTTCTCTCTCGAGAAATCCAGTGTGGAGCCACTCTGCTGTATTGTCTTCTATTTTTCTAATTCTCCAATCCTTAACTCTTCTGTTCTTTCTTTTCTTTCCCTGCTGATCAATTGTTTCCATAAAGTATAAAGACATCAGTTCGAGGGAGAAAAATAAACTGAATGAAGTGTACAGTTGTGCTTGACATATAGCATTTTACCATTGTAATGGTGTGTATTCACACACATTCATTCGATGCATTTTACCATTGTAATGCTGTGTATGCACATACATTTATTATTTCAAAAACTGGACTTGATAGCTCAGCACATTTTGCCTCTGTTGGAAAGTTGTTGAGTGGTCACGTTACAATCAGAGGTTGTTTGGAAAACATTAAATAGGAGCAAGATCATATAGTAGAAAATCATAATGGCTAGGGTAATCAAGCTAAGAGAAACTAGGGTACCCATCCAGAGCCATTCTGCCTATTGCATTCAATAGACACAATGACTGAGGCTAAAACCTTCTCAAGGTCTTACTAAAATGGTTAAGTCCTTAAAAAGATAAAAAAAAAACTGCAATATCTAACTTCTTAGATGTTTATTTCCATGTCTACAAAACAACTTATGTCAGTTTCTCTCATTATTATATTTTTGTTGCTTGAAAACAATTTGCAAGCATTCAGACCATGTATGATGATTTCTGAGAAATTATAGTAAATAATAGGAGTGACCTATAGTCACATATTTTTGAAAGCAAATTAATAAATTACTTTTCCAAAATCTTCACCCCAAAAGTATATATTTAATTAGAATGTGGCTGCATTTAAATATATTTCATATGGTGGGGATGTAGGACCTATGAAGTCTGAAAATGGCTTTGCATCTATATATTTGTGTGGGGATATTGTTGCTGCTGATAGAAGAAAATTCTGGAATGAGCAGGCCAGGAGTCCCTTTCCCTTGGAGAGTTAAGGAGACATGCCTAACCATATAATTTTTCTGAAAAAGAGTTAACTTCCTTACATTATTGGTGGATAGCTACTGCTGCTTGAGGACCTCACTTTCCTCCCAAGGTCTACCTCCCACTATTTATCTCTCCTTAGTCTATGATGCACTTAAGGTTGGTTAGTTGCCATATAGATTGATGATTTCTCCACTCCAGAAAATATTATTAATTGGTTTCTAGAATGCAACTCCCACAATTCTTGGCATTCTTTAAGCCACTTCAGTATTGAGACTACATTAGCATAACAATTGAGAGGCTGCATTAAACAACCCAGAAAAGAAATTGCCAGTTTAGTTTCAGAGGCAGAGATTTCTCTGTAAAAAGTCTTGATAGGCAGATGCACTGTGGGACATTCAGGCAAAGCATTGGTCAGTCTGGCTCACTGAGAAGCAATTCATGGGTAACCAAGATTCTGTTATTTCTAAAAGCAGTGATCAAAATGGGGCCTTTGATGCCTTTGGTTATTTAGTGCTTTCAACATATATGGTCTGATCTTGTGCCTCTAAATCTCCTCAAGAAACAATTTTCTTATGAATTTCCCAGTGCCCTGGATTCAGATCCCCCCCACTATTTATCACTGAGGGATCTTGGGACCCCTGGGGGCTTACAAGTTCCCACTTAAAGATAAGAAGGGGATTGAGGCAGAAGTATTCCAGGCCCGAAAGAAGCTTCTAAATGAGAAGAATGTATGGTAGAAAATGCTAGAAGACAGGCCTAAGGAGAAGGGAAAAACAGGGAGTCAAAGTTAAGAAACTTAAAAGGAACTATTGGGACCTCATCAAAATAAAAATCTTCTGCACAGTGAAGGAAACAATCAGCAAAACTAAAAGGCAACCAATGGAATGGGAAAAGATATTTGCAAATGACATATCTGATAAAGGATTGGATCTTTATAGATCCAAAATCTGTAAAGAACTTATCAAACTCAACACTCAAAAAAACAAATAATCCAGTGAAGAAATGGGCTAAAGACAAGAACAGATGCTTCTCCAAAGAAGATATCCAGATGGCCAACAGACACATGAAATGATGCTCAACATCATTCATCATCTGGCAAATACAAATGAAAACCATAATGAGATACCACATCATATCCATCAGAATGGCTAAAATCAACAAGTCAAGCAACAACAGATGCTGGTGAGAGGGCGGAGAAAGAGGATCTCTTTTGCACGGCTGGTGTGAATGCAAACTGGTACAGCCACTCTGGAAAACAGTATGGAGATTTCTCAAAAAACTAAAAATCGAACTACCATATGACCTAGGAATTGCACTACTAGGTATTTATCCAAGTGTGCTTTTTCAAAGGGACACATGCACCCCAGTGTTTATAGCAGCACTGTCAATAATAGCCAAAGTATGGAAAGAATTCAAATGTCCATCGATAGATGAATGGATAAAGAAGATGTGGTATAT
>NW_027533339.1:457513-477252 GCF_008692635.1 Crocuta crocuta | reverse complement strand
TATATATATATATATACAATGTAGTATTACTCAGGAATAAAAAAGAATGAAATCTTATCATTTGCAACTACATGGATGGAACTAGAAGGTTTCAGGCTAAGCAAAATTAGTCAGTCAGAGAAAGACAAATACCATATGAGTTCACTCATATGAGAACTTTAAGATACAAAACAGGGGCGCCTGGGTGGCTTAGTCGGTTAAGCGTCCGACTTTCGCTTAGGTCATGATCTCGCGGTTCGTGGGTTCGAGCCCCGCGTCGGGCTCTGTGCTGACTGCCAGCTCAGAGCCTGGAGCCTGTTTCAGTCTGTGACTCCCTCTCTCTCTGACCCTCCCCTGTTCACGCTGTCTCTCTCTCTCTCACCTAGAAATAAATAAAAAACATTAAAAAAAAATAAGATACAAAACAGATGAACATAAAGGAAGGGAAGCAAAAATAATATAAAAACAGGGAGGGGGACAGAAACATAGAACTCTTAAATATGGAGAACAAAGGGTTACTGGAAGGGGTTGTGGGAGAAGGGATGGGCTAAATAGGTAATGGGCGTTAAGGAATCTACTCTTGAAATCATTGTTGCACTATATGCTAACTAAGTTGGATGTAGATTTTTAAAAATTTGTTAATAAAAAAGGAACCTTGAAAGGAATCTAATTATAATAAATCAGGAAACAAGAGGAAATAGGAAGAAACAGTAGGGTTCCCAGAGTGGAGCTGAATAGCAGGAAAGTTTGTCTGGCACATAGGGTCATAACAAGTCTGTTCAAATTAAGCATAGTTACTACCATATAATACATTGAAAGTTTCCACCTCTTCAAATATAGAGGTCAAGTGAACTTAGCATGGAATTTGGGGGTCTGAAAGACTTGGCTTAGTAGTCCAGAAAGATTGCTCTATAAGCTGGGGATAATAAAATCTACTTGCAGGGTGCTAATGGAGTAGTGGATGTAAAGTATTAACAAAATGTCTGGGATGTATTAACTGCTCAGTAAATGATGGGTACATTTAAATCAGGGGATAAAATATATCAAATATAAATATACTTTAAAAATATGAAAATACCCATAGCAGGATTTTCCTATTCTCTAGAGTCAGTAGTTCTTCCTTATTTTTATTGCAGAGAGATAGAGAAAGATCAATGAGAGAAATTTTGCTTAAATAGACTTGTTTTACTTAAGTAATTTAGCAAACATTTATTATTAAGGTCCTAGTATGTGTAAAACGCTATTTCAACCCTCTCCAGAGACTGAAGATGGCTAGACTTAAAACTAGATCAAGTATATAAGCCATCTGATTTGGTGAGATAGTGGGACATTTCCAAGTGCACTGTTGCAGCCTTGGAAATTACTGACCAAGAAAATTATAAACTTGGTGACAGTAGAAGTGGCCACCTAGGCTTTTCGAGTGACGGTTCTAGCACCTACCACTGTGTTTGGCAGAACATATTTATGATGTCTTGGTGACTTGTTTGTGGGGTTGGTGATGAATCACTTCAGGGAGTAACTGAAGTCCCTATCTCTACCAGAATCCTCTTCCTCCTGCTCAAATCAAAACTATCTCCTAATCGTTCAGTACCGGGTCCTTCTTTGAACATTTAGTGCATTAACATCACTGCATAGTTTAGTGTTTCTTGTGTAATATGTTATTATTTTATATTTCATAAGTGTATAGGTGTCACATCACCCCAAATGCATTACCAGCTTCTTGAGGGCAGAGATCATAGCTAGCTCTTTATTGGTGGGTTACACATGACACATATACCTCTGCTTTATAGCACTTTCACAGTGGAGCTTTTAGATTTCTTTGAGTGAATACTTGCTTAACACCTCTCTCCCTAATTGGCCTATAAGCTCCATGAAGGGAGAGACCAATTCTATTTTCGCTCACTATTTGTAGTGGGTTGAATAGTGCTCTCTCCAAATTAATTTCCTCCCAGAACTTCAGAATGTGATCTTCTGTGTCAAATAGGATCTTATGGTAAGGATTGAGACAAGATCATACTGGATTAGAGTGGATCCTAAATCCAAGGTTATTGATTGTTTCCTTTGCCGCACAGAAACCTTTTATTTTGATGAGGTCTCAATAGTTCATTTTTGCTGTCAGCACAGAGCCCAAGGCGGGGCTCAAACCCACGAACCGTGAGATCCTGACCTGAGCTGAAGTTGGATGCTTAACTGACTGAGCCACCCAGGAGCCCCTCTCTTCTAGGGCTTTGATGGTTTCCTGTCTCACATTCAGGTCCTTTATTCGAGTCCATCAACTGATGAATGGATCAAGAAGATGTGGTATATTTATACAATGGAATACTCCATGGCAATGAGAAAGATTGAAATCTGGCCATTTGTAGCAACATGGATGGAACTAGAAGGTGTTATGCTGAGTGAAATAAGTCAGGCAAAGAAGGACAGATACCATACCATATGTTTGCACATATAGGTGGATTAGGAGGAAGCTAACGAAGGACTATGCGGGAGAAGAAGGGGGAAAATAGTTGGGGAGAGGGAGGGAGGCAAACTATGAGAGACTTGAATGCTGAGAACAAACTGAGGGCTTATGGGGGAGAGGGGAAGGGGAGTGATGAGCATAGGGGAGGGCACTTGTTGTGATGAGCACTGGGTGTTATATGGAAACCAACTGGACAATAAACTATTTAATAAATAAGTAAATAAATAAATAAAAGATAAATCCAAGGTTAGTGTCTTTATAAGAGACAGAAAAAAACCTAGAGACATAGAAAAGTGCAGATACTAAGATGCAGGCAGAGATTGGAGGGATGCATCCACAAGCCAAGGCACACCAGCAAACCCTAGAAACAAGGAGAGAGGCATGGAACATTTTCTCCCTCAGAGTGTCCAGAAGAAACCAACAGCTAGATTTTGGACTCCTGTCCTCCTGAACTGTGAGGGAATAAACTTCTGTTGTGTTAAGCCACCTCATTAGTGGTAATTTGCTCTATCAGACCAAAGAAAGGAATAAACCATTGTATTCCTATTCTGTAGCAAAGTGCCTAGATCATAGCAAGGTTCCAATAATTATCTGTGGAAGGAAGGAAGGTTGATTCTTCTCGTTTCTCGACATCATTTTCTAAATTAGTGTTCCTCTAGGTGTACTCACTTTTTCAGCATCACTTAGATACTTATTAAAAATGCAAATTCCTTTGACCACCCCAAAGCTATGTCAAAATCTCAGGGGCTGAGACAATGTTTCTATAATATGCTCCCATGGAAGATCTTACACTCATGAAAATTTTTGAAATGGTGTTCTTTTTTTTAATTATAATTCTTAAGCCTCTTTGAATTTTATCAAAGACATTTTGCTAGCCTGTATTGACAATGCACCTGATGGGAGGAAGCTTGCCTCCTTGAAGGAGGTGTGTGACTTACCTCCTCATTGTTGCTGTTGGGAATTTCTGAAGCAAGATGCTCCAGCTGTCCTATCCGTTTTTCCTTAAGGATACACCTGGCTGCTTGACACAACTCCAAATCCTGTCTAGAGCAAAGGTTTTCATTTTGATGGCAGTTTCCTCAAGAAAAGAATCAGAATAAGACATTTGTAGAATCCGTCTATTCTTAGGACTATTTCCCCAAGACAGTTATGTCCCACTGACTTACATGCAAATGTTTTGCAGATTTCTAACTTGCAACTTCAGCCATATTTTACCTTTTAAAAACTTGACTCTCAAAAGATAGGTGACAGTTTATTACAAACAGGTTGTTTTGTGTTCCATATTCATCTTCTATTTATGACTTTTTCATCTAATTGCTGAGTCCTCAAATCAAAACACAAACCAGGCAGTAAGCTCAAATTGGCATCCTCAAATCAAGCTGTGCGCTTTCTGCTGTGTGCTGGCCCCCAGGACCTCTCAGAGACCTGTTGTCATTGATGTGGGTGTGAACCGCTCTGTGGGTTCTGCGGAGGAGTCAGCTATGCTTCTAGATGTCTTTCTCTAAGATTTTTAATCCTGTTGCTCAGGATGTTTCTTCCTGCACACCTGAAAGAACAACCCAAAACCCCAAACAAGAATTGAGGAGGTTAGTTCAGCTCCATGACTTTGCACTAAGTCGGGAGGATTTGTGGGCTTGTTGGGAGGGATTTGTTGCAAAATCCAGTGAATCATGGAGTAGGGGTGGATATTAAGTTGGAAGAGGCAGAGGAGGATGAAAGTGAAGTGTCACGGAACATGTAGAAGCACTTTGAGCCAGCAGGGGTGTCCTGACTTCAAATTATCAACTGTGTGCAACATTAAATCTCTGGCTTTGAATAATAAACCATACTATAAACTCCTCTTAGAATAGAATAAGCCAGAAACACCAGAATATTAAAGTGGATTTGAAGTTACATTTCCACCACTAGAAAAATGAAGTTTATCCAACTCCTACTATTTTTTTTTCTCGTTCAAATTAAATATCACTCACCCTTGCTGCACTGTCTTGAAATTTCAAGGTTACCTTAAGAGTTTGCCTTTACTCTCCCCCAAACCCATACCATGTCTGTCACAAATTACCATCATTTCTTTCTTCAAAACACTGGTCCCGTATGTCCCTTTCCTAAGGCTGGCCCAAATGTTCCAGGCCCACCACATGGCTCTGCTAGTTTTTTAACCTTTTGTAACATTTGTTGCCTTCATTAATTCTTCTGAAAATTGAATTCCCTCCTGTTTATCAGTCATCCAGTCTCAAGAACTTAGAGATGTCTGACTCATTGCTTTAGTCTTCACTCTTGTTCACACAAAATCTTTCCTTTGTCTTCATTACCTTCACCGTCACTTTCGTCAGTGGCTTCACACCTGATTTTCTGCTATAGCTGCCTTAATATTGCCTTTGGAAACATTAAAAGTCCTGCCATTAATTTTCTTTTTTAAAAAGTATATGTTTAATATTTTTACCTGCTAATAATAAAAATAGCTACTATTTATTGAGAACCTACCATGACCCAGATGATTTGCTATGACAGCATAGAAAACAATCCAGCAGATCTGACATTGAGATGTGGGAATCTGCATTTTTAGCAAGCACTCCAGTATAAATTATTCATCTAGACAGACTGGTATATATAGTGGTCAACTCTGAAATACCTATTTTAATAGAAACCCTATTTGGTAGAGTCAAGGAATTGAAGGAGTCTTGGCATCATTTATGCTGTTCTGGCTTAGTTGTTTGTTCTAAATAAGAAACTATTTTATAATTTGGGTTTTAAAATTTCTTGGCTTTATATCCCAGCTTTGTTTTTTCAATATTTCTTCTTCCTGATCCACCATTACTAAAGAATAGGATTTGACTCTAATAGTCACTTTCCAGATAAACAAAGGAGTACATTTTGGCCTAAAGTACACAATGAAAAGATGTGTCATATTACTTTAGGACTGCAAAGGCTTTCATAGCACTTGGTCTTAGAATTTGAGAGTCAGAAGGGGTATTATTCATTAAAACTTCTCATTTTAAAAAGTTGGTCAGAATACATTACATACACATACATGATATAAATATGATGGGCAGCCTAATGAAGAGCAACATAGATGCTAAGCTGTCAATACGTACTAAGAAAACAAGGAAGAGGTAGTATGCCTGGCAAGGACTGAAGTTGAGTATAAAAATGTGACTTGCTTTGGCCAGTAAAATGTGAACTGATGTCACTTTTGGTTAGAGGCTTTAATTACCATGTGTGATTTTCCATGCCCTCTTTTCCTGGGTCAACAATCATGGGAATATATGACCAAATGGAACTTCCATTAGTATGGGCCCCTGAATGACTAGGATAAACACATTTCTCTTGTTGGTACATAAGTAAGTCACCTGAATTAGGAGGTGGTCACCATAAGAAAATTCTGTCTTATTGTAACTAATATGCTACTGTTCTTCCAGTTTTTTAAAGCTGGACCAATTCACTAACAGTAATAAGGATGAGGATGAGACATTTATTAACAGTATACCTGTGCTGCTTTACATGTTTTATACAATTTAACCTTTAAAACAACATTATAAGAATAATGTTCCTATAAGCCTCATTTTATAGATGAGAAAAACCAAGATGCAAAATGTTTGAATTAGAAGTCAAAGATTATATGAAAATTAAGTTTGAGAGCAGACTCAAATTCAGGCCTTCTGATTCCAGAGCTTGCCTTCTTAACCATTAAATTCCATCTGCTAGTACATAAGTAAAAAATGAGTAATTCCCTAAAGTACAGTTTGCATAATACTAGTTTTATGAATATTAATTGGCATTACTCAGAAAATTAATTTAAATCTTGTTTTAGATATGTTTATGAAAAACTGAGTCAAACGAAATAAGGCAGATTTTAAAATCTCAAAACTTCTTGATGTTTTTAGGATCTGTCAGGTCCTTTAAAATCTTGGCTTGAACTTTTTTTCATTCTCATGTTTCAGGCCCCAAGTTTCTTGTTCCACATCTACACACCTGCTTGTGGCCCCATAAGGAGTAGTAATCCTATCCATTCCTTCGCTGTTGATTTGGACCTCAACATTTGATTTGGTTTTTCATTTTGTTGACTTTTTGGGCCTGGGCATCTCCTATTTGGGCTAAGAATTCTCAAATAAAGAGGTTTATGCTGCATAATATCTAGGTCCTTTGTTTCTTACTCAGCCCCACCTACTAGTATATAGAGATATATAATCCAATAAGAATATTTCCTGCTCCTCTTTCCAGTTATTTTCCTTTATATATTCCCAGAAGCTTCTCTCATTGGTGTTCTTTCCATTGAGATCATTCAAAGTTTCCAAGTTTTAATCATTTCCTTCTCCATATTCCATTGACACTCTCTAAAGCATACCAGTTAATCTTTAATTAAATATGGTTTTCCCATTTCTGTGAGCTGTAGGTGATTTTAATACCTGATAGTGGCAGTGGGAATTTTAAGAATGGATTAAATAAAGTCTAGGGTCATTTGGTAATTTTCCATTAAGGAAGACTAAAGATTTATTTAATCTTTAGAAACTCAATTTTCTTCAGAAAGACCAATCTTAGCTATAGTGCTATATCAAGGGGCTTTGGGATAGTCCAGGAGGAAGATATATAGCTTTCAAAGGTCTTTTTTTTTTTTTTTTTTTACAAATAGTTTATTGTCAAATTGGTTTCCATATAACACCCAGTGCTCGTGGGGATGAGCATTGGGTGTTAAAAGTCTTGAATGTAGGACTCAGAGAACTAGAAAGAATCTAACTGAAAAGAAAAGAAAACCTTTGCAAGGTCTGGGATCTAGAGGACAATTCAAGTTTTTACATCACTTTGAGAATTTGGTGAATTCAATATCAATTTTTCTTCATAAATCGACTTTTACCTCCATCCATGTTATATGTTGTTCCTCTCAGTCCACCCATCTGTCTCTTTGATGAAGAATGTCTTATAAAAGAGGTAAGAATGATATAAATTGTGTTGTAGCTGAACATGAACGCCATGAGCACCTCATTTCTCCTGAAATGGTGAAATGAGGCCAGACTATAAGCCTCCTTATACTAAAGGGGACTGAAAATCTTGTGCTTTTCCCAATCCATGTCTGGCTATCAACATATTTAAAGCCAAAAAATAACAATAATAACACATATTTTAGTTCATATTGAGGAATATAAAAGAGCCAAGTCAATGTTTGGGGAGTATCTTATTCTTTAGGTAGTGCTTTAAAAAATAATTTGGCAAAACCATGCAATTAGTAATACACTTTTATGATTCTGAACCAAATGCTTAAGTAATGTGAAATAGTAAAAACAACTTTTGTTCTCTTCTCTCCCATTGAAATCTTATTCCTCATAAATATCATCAAAAGAAAATATATCTGGGTTAAACGTAAACATCACAATACTGTTGTAGTTTTGCAATTTGAAATAGCCACTTTTCTGCCATTGAAAATCACTGATTATTCAGAGCTAGTTATAAAGAGCAAAATATCTATGTGATTGCATGGTTTCGATTACCATCATCATAATGCTGTGCACAAAGGCTGATTACCTTCCATTTTGAACTTCTTGTTAAAACTGGGTTAATAAGAGACTTTGCAAGGATATTCTCCTCCCTCTCACATGGAGTTTTTCATAGAAATTCAATACAATAATTGAGATTATTTTATTACTAAAGAAAGGCTTAGGCTATTGTACAATTTTTTGTTCCTCGACAATATCTTAGTATTAACACATTTATTGATTAAAACTCTTGCTTTATATGAAGCAAATTTTGGTTTTATATATATAATATATATATAAATATATATATANCCAACAATTTAGAGCTATGTTCAACTTAAGATTGACAGGCTTAAGGCTATTATTTTCTCTATAGATTTCTCTATATAGATTATACATTATCCATGATAATAAATTAGAACTATTTCATTTCACATGTAGCTTTGTAGGAAAAATACATTATTAAGGGTAGTATATTTTGGAAGTAGTGAATTCCTCATTTAAAAAATATATATATGTATATACATATATATGATTTTCTTTTTCATAAGCATTCAATAGGCAGAAGAATGAAATAAGAATCAAGGAACATAGCTAGTATAAGTAATATATCTCTTGAAAGATAGAGAAACAATGTAAGAAGAGTGGGCAGTGAAATCAGAGGTGGATTTTTCATTTCCAATCTTGAATTCATTAAGTTCCTTCCTTTAGCCATGCCACAATCTCCCTATATGTAAAACAAGTGATTAAGGTTTGCTACTATGAAAACTCCCCACCCAATGCCACTCTTAAGAGTAGTAAGCCCTCCCAAAATGGGAGAGGGAGAAAAGAAGAGATTTCATGTTTAATTACTCTCTCATAATATACAAAACAAACCGTTACATGCTATTGACTTTGATGGATATGCTTAAACTTCTTATTGTGGGAAGCAATATGAGGTAATTGGGAGTCAGTGAGAGGAGCAAGAAGTGTGTACTTCTTTTGAAAATATTTCTTATTGTGATTTGATTTGTGAAATTAGGGTTATAATTGGAAGCAAATGAAACCTTTGGGCAATTAAGAAAGTTTGAGAAGTTATAACTGGATCAATATGATCTGTTGTTTTAGTCAGTTTGGGCTGCTATGACAAAATATCATAGACTGGGTGGTTTAAACAACAAACATTTCTCACAGTTCTGGAAGCTGGCATCCGAGATTAAGGTGCCAGCAGATTTGGTGCCTAGTGTGAACCCTGTCCTTGATTTGCCGATGTATGACTTTTCACTATGTTTTTACATGCCAGAGAGAGGATGGGCTCTGAACTCCTCTTCTTTTTTTTTTATTTAAGATTTTTTAAAATGTTTATTCAGTTTTGAGAGAGAGAGACAGAGAGACAGAGTGTGAGCAGAGAAGGTGCAGAGAGAGAGGGAGACACAGAATTTGAAGCAAGATCCAGGCTCCTCTCTGTCTGCACAGAGGCTGACGCGGGACTCAAACCTACCGGTGAGATCATGACCTGAGCTGAAGTTGGACACTTAACTTACTGAGCTACCCAGGCACCCCAAAAACTCCTCTTCTTCTTATAAGGGCACTAGTCCCATCATAGGTGCTCTGTCCTCACAACTTCATCTAAACCTAATTACCCACCATCTCCCAATACCATCACGTTGGGGCTTAGGAATACCACATAAAATTGGGGGAGGAGGCACAAACATTTAGTTCATGGCATCTGTTAATTCTACTTCTGTTATTCATGGATCTGCAGGGCCCTACTGTTCACCTGTGGCAGCCACCTGCGGTTATAACATTGGTCTTATTAGAAATCTCTTACATGCTTTTTTTGTGGCACATTCAACATCAACCATTTGGCACCACAATAATGAACTAAAGTCTTATTGAATAATATGACTATTGGGGTGGGGAGCAGAAATATTATTCACTACAAAAGCCTGATGATTTTAGGTGTATACTCAAGCGATACAGACTATAGTCTATATCCTTATTTCATTTTTTTTTCTGGAGGCAAAGAGACCTAGAACTTTTATAGTATTCTATACCACACTATGAAGAATAAGAGAGAAGAGGGGCAATAAATTTTTGAAATGATAACCAAAGATAAAAGTGTTTCATCTATAAGGTCATGTAGAAGGGTCTTTTTAGAATTAAATATCCATTCAGTATGTCAATAGACTTAAAAATATGTTTGTCTAAAAAAAGTTTGTCTATTTAATCCATCAACCTACATTTATGACTCAATCCTAAGGAAATAATCTGAAACACCAAGTAAATTTTGCATTTAGATATTCATGGCAGTACTACATATTTTTAAAAACACTGGTGGGAAACCTGGTTGGCTCAGTCAGTTAAGCATACAACTTCAGCTCAGGTCATGATCTCGTGATTCATGGGTTCCAGCCCCATGTCAGGCTCTGTGCTGACAGCTCAGAGCCTGAAGCCTGCTTTGGATTCTGTGTCTCCCTCTCTCTGCCCCCACCTCTCTCTCTCATTCTAAAAAGTAAACATTAAAAATTTTTAAAAATCCCACTGGAAATAGCATAAATGTATAACTATAAATAGATGTACCAGTAGTTGCAGACATTTGATGTAATAATATGCATATTTTAATAATACAAATTGTAATATGAAAAAATGGGGAAATGATTACAAAGTAACATTACGTGAAAACAATAGAATTGCAAAGCTGTACAAATAGCATCATTACCAAATGCAAATCCTGGCAAAGGAGAGCAGTAGAAAGATGTATACCTTCAGGTTGGCAGTGGTCATGTTTGGGAGGTGGGATGACAGAGGATTGGCTAGTGAGACTTCTTTCTAATTTTCTGCTTCTCCCACATTTTCTAGGAAAACATTCATTTCAACTAAGTTGAAAATATAAACATTCCATTTAGTCTTTTATTTGACTCTCCCCAGTTCTCAGGTAGCAAAGGAAGCCAATTTTAAGCTCCAGCCCCTCTATGCACAGGCTCCCTCCCAGTCTTTGAATCCTCACTGTCATCCTCCTTAAGCAGCTTAGTGAGAAAGCTAGGTCTGCCAGCTCCATCCCACCACCAGCCTTGCTGCTCAGCAGTGCCTGCCCCCCGCCCTTGATCTGGGAGCCAAGGGAAATCACATTAGAACCCCCTGTCCCTGAGCCTGTGCCCTGCTCCCCAGAGCCCCAGCAGTGCCTTTCTTCCCTCCTTTCTTGATTTCCCTTCTGAATCTTCCTTACATTCTCATTCCAAGGCCAGATGGCTGATTTTCTGAAGCATTCACATTTCTCCTCTGCTGACTTAGAACTGTTGAAAACCCATCATCCACACCTCCCTGCTAACCAGGTTTCTGCCACAGCAGGCTGCCTGGTGGGATTTGGCAAGTGTGGAGAGGGTGGGGAAAGAGAAACAGTCCAAAGGGAAATCGGCCAATATACTAGTTGCTCATCGGCTTTACTTCATTCATTTGGAACACTTGGAAAGCATAGGGAGCGCTTAATGAGGATCCATTAAAGGGAAAGCAACGCTGTTTAAAGAACCATCAGTTCTGCTAAGCCTGGCTCAGCAATTCAGAATTTGATAAGTAGATTTTTAGGTTTTGCCTCAAAAATAGATATTGCTGGTGTTAAAATAAATAACTTACAACTAAAGTCTTCACAGACATTTATTTCACATGGGCTTAAGCAGAGTTGTAGCTGCTAATTTGCTTTGACTACTGGTGAAGCTGGGAAATGTGAAAAGAAACATCAAGTCCTTCAAAATAAAAGAGAACAAAAATTGTGCATCATGCCTTTGGTTTGGCTTCAAAATATCCAAAAATAAATTGAACCTACCCTGAGCAAGTCACTATTTAAGGAATGGTGAATGATAAAAGTGGGTAAATACAGGATCCATGTCCTTAAAAAATTACAACAGGAGAAATATATATAAATAAATATAATATTTAAATAAAATTATTCTATTAAACAGCATATGATAATGTATACCAAATATTTTCTACAAAGCTTGGCATAGAGCAATTCCCTTTCCCCTGCCCACTACGTGTCCCAAAAAGAATTTCACTTAGGATGTTTTTACCTTCAATTAAGTAGTTCTAACTAAGAAAAATTCACTATTTCTTATAACAAGAAGTCTGGAGGGAAAGCAATTCTTTATATGGTGTGTCAGCATTGAGACAGGAAAATATAAATCATTGTAGATTTTTCAAGTAGAGAGACTTTAAAGCAAGCAATTGGTCACCAAGGTATTGGAAGGACTAGAGAAGCAAAAGGGTGACCCCTTGGGTGTTCTTGCAGATGAGGCTGCTGGCGCAACACTCCTGCTGTGGGACCATTGTTGCTACTGCCAAGTCAGAAGCCAAAATCTTGTGGCCCCCTTGGATGTTGCTGGAATCCCCAGCCACCTGCATATGCCTGCTGTTGTTGATATAGAAAACAATAGTTGCCTGAGGTCTGCCACTACTCTAATGCTAAAACCAGAAACAGAAAGAATGACTTCTGTCTTCTTTCTTCCCTCCATCCAATCTTTGCAAATGCCTTGCCATTGACAGAAGCTACCAAAAACCAGCTGGCAAGGGAGTCTGGGAAATGCTGTTTCCAGGTGCTTTTCCTCCAGCTATAAAGAAAACAGCTCAGAAAAGTTGGAATGGGGTTATGTAACAACAGAAAATATCTGGTGGAGTGGGATAATTCAGCAGTTCAGTAACATCATGAAGGTCAAATATCCCTTTGTCTTTTCTCTCTCCATCCTCAGGGATAATATTCCCTTAGACTGGATTCCTTAAACACTCGAATGTTGAAGACTATATTCAAAGGCAGAAAAAGAAAATGTCTTTTCCTTGTGCTCTTTTTTAACTAGTGAGATAAACTCCCAGCTGACTTGTTCACCCATGTGATGTGCTAGAAACTGTAACATGATCTTTCTTCACAAATTACTAGCAATGAATTAAATGGTTAAAAAGGAATTAAATGGTTAAAAAATGAATATCATACTTATCTAATAGATAACAATTATATAGCATCATATTATCTTGTGATAAAAAGATTAATTTGGTAAATATAAACTTTTAAAATATACTACAACCTGTTTGTAATCCTGTTTTGAATGTTCTCATTTTTAAAATTACTACACATTAGTATTATGTCATCATATACTCAAAAAGTAGAAGTGCTCTGGCCTCTTTCAGACTCTGAGAACCTCTAGGGGGAGGATGGACCAGCCCAGGGAGACTTCATGGAAAAACAGGACAGTTGGGCATATCCCAGGCTACTTTGGCCAATAATATGATTTAACCAGTAGAAACAGAATAAATCTACAAGTAGAGAACCAACAAGGCCAAATGAGTCTCTGGAAATCATGAAATATCTTTAATGATTTGGTTGCTCACCCTGAGTTCTGGCATCATTTTGGCAAAATAAGTAAGAAAATTATAGAGTGAGCTCTTTCATGCCAATAATGACTGCAATGGAAATTGACTTCTTTCCATTCCAGCTGTAGCAGCAGGAGTAGGTTTTGCTGCCAACAGAAAACTCCATCACAGTTTAGGGTTGAAATACTGGTCAAATCAAAGGGCAAGGAGGCAGCATTTAGTGCAGACACTACATGTCAAATTGCCAATCTTATTCCCAAAGCTTTGCTCCCTGTGTCACAAACACCTCCTTGGAGGTTGTTTATCTTCTTACAGCACTCTAATTAATGAGCAATCCATCAACACTCAGTAATATTAACAACTATCATCTGTACATTAATTTGTATTAGTGTTTTTCCTTTTACATGGTCTTATTTAATCCCTACAGCTATGCAGTAAGCTGGCTTTTTACCTAGGCAGAAATCAAATTCAGAGATGTAACTTGGGTGACATATATAAGCTGTGAGAATGAAGGTTGAAGCTACTAAAAATCCAACGCTGGATGGAGTTGGGTAAGATACAGTTCTGGCCGTGGGGGAATTTATTTTGTAGCTGGGAAAATGAGGAATGAAGATAAAGAACATATAGCAGGTTGTTAAATATGTTGAGTGAGCTATATATTATTAAGTATCATGTAGCTAAGAGAAAGAAATGTCCACCGTTTATCGGGGTGGTCAAGACCGTTCATTTGTTCCTTTTCTAAGGTGGAGGTGAAATAAATAATGACTTAGAGACTCTTCAGTGCTGATGTATTAGGTTCTGATATCTGTCAGCCCCTAGATGACATCATGTGATTTTCCCGCATGGTCTTTCCTCAAAGGCAGAATAAAAGGGACAGGCTCAACTTTCCAAAATTAGATATCAGTATAAATATTATGATCTAAAATAAATCTTAAGTCTCCTGGTAATTAAATTCAGATATTCTTTTCAGTGATCACCATGAAAGAGAACTAAGGAAATTCATGGTAATTTAATAACTCAAAGAGAATATAAAAACAGCCATATAACAAATGCCATAAAAACACATCCATTCAGAATCTAACCCTTAGAATCTTTCCTCTTTTGAATTGGGATGATTTTCTTCCTCACACATGCCACACATTATAGTGAATATTTCTACTTGTAGAAACCAACCCTTGATCAATTAACGGAGCCTTTCAGGGGATGATTTCCACTTTTTCCATCTTTTACTTTACTGCTAAGGTTATAAGGCTTTTCTCTGTGGAACAAGCCACACATGATCTTTTCTGGTACCAACTCTTACAAATTTGTTTTTATTTTTGAAATTACCTGTATAAAATGATTACACTGATTATTCAAGCTTGTTTCAGTCACTGATAATTGGGTAATGAGCAGACATGAGTCCTTCACCATAAATAAAATCTAATAAGACTATGCCAAAATTCCCTTGGAATGCTGAAGAACTGAAGTTGCAATAGTTGACTGAACTCAAATCTATCTCAAGTATCCAACACTTTGGGAAACCATCAACTTGCTTTTGGAAGCGTTGTTCCCTTAAGTATGTCTTTCTCAATGACTTCTAAGTCTATTGTACAACCAAGGCCCAATGCACTGCATCATTTTCTGTTCTAAAGGCATTTATCTGCGACTCTGAGAGTTGCATGAATATGGCTTTAAAAATAAGACTTTACCAGCAGTACCAATGGAGTAGATAAGTGATGAAAATTTTTTGAATAAAAAAGCTTGCCATGTGTATAATAGTCTTTATCAACAGCTATACAAGCCTACAAAGATGTTGTAATTATTATTGGAAGGCACAGGTCTTCTAAATTCTCCTAAATTGTGTATTTTTTAAAGAAAAGTAACAATAGCAACAACAAAAACCTTATTGATTAAAAAACTTAAGGTAAAACATTTTGTAGTTGTATCAGAGCTTTGATTTCAGCATTGGTGGCAATGTATGAAAGAAAGCACTTTAAGCTAGTTCAAATACTGTAGATTTGTGCCTTGAAAGTAGCAAACTCAGGAATGAAGGAACAATAAATGGTCATTACAGTAATTTTTTTCTTTGCGTATTTTCAAAGTTGAATCAGAGAAGAACATTTTTAAATTTAATCTCAATTTGAGCAGAATTAATCCCCAAGGTACTTTTTTTTTTTTCAACAGCCTTAGGTAAATCAGCTGACTCTGGACTTTTCCTGGTGCCCTGAGGTTAAGACCATCAGATGACCTATGAATTATTTGAAAGATTTCTGCACCAATAATGTAAAACAGAAAAAGCACAGAACAATTGCATTAGCAGAAAGTTTATACTATTCATGTTACTCGTATATATTTAGTAGTTCTTATTATTTAAATTTGATTCTAGGATGGGAGGAAGAAGGCTAGCAGGGACACCAGGAGGATAATTGCACTACAAAAAATACCAGGCCAGAGAAGTCTCAGATTCTTTCTCAGTGAAAGGCAATGGTCAGTCTCTCTGTGTTACAGAGTAGAATTGATGAAGGGAGAATAGACATGTACGCAAACAGGCTCAGGACTGGCAAAAGGTTCTCATTGGAATCATCATGGATTCCATTTTCCCTCAGCTAATCTACTCAGTCCACTATGTAAGGACAGAATCTATGGCTTTAGGTAAGCAGTAGGGTCTTGATGTTCATAAATCAGTGATCATCATTGACCTCAGAAACTGTTACCTCTTTCTTACACACTTAAGTTGTCTGGAATCAGTGTTGACAACTGGTAAGAAATTATGAGAATGTTGATAATGTTTTCACTCAATCAATGCTGTTTCTAATCCTTTTTGTGTTTACTGGAACTCAAAAAGGACAGAGAGGCTGACAGAATTTCTAACTCATCTTGGAGTTCTTTAAGGTCTTTTTCTCTCCTCATTACTAGATATTTATATTTACAGAAATGATAGGTATTTTTCATCAAGTCCCTTCATTTCTCATTTTTTGTCAGAATTCAATTTTGCAAATAAATGACAGTAAAATGTGGTTGTAATAAAATAATAATCACTAAACAAGCTGACTCTGGCATTTTTAAAAAAACAAATTCTTGTGAATAGTTGTCTTATATTTGCAGGATGTCAAATAAAATGTAAATGCTATCTTTTATGATAAAAGATGACAGGGAAGAAAATATAAGACAAACTGCCAATAAATATGTTGTGTAAAATTTAAGACTTAGTGATGTTATAATTACACTCACAAATGCTCAGCATTCTTTTGTTAGTGGATGGTCTAATTAGCTATTTTGCTGCATTGTATTAAGGGTGGCCATTCCCTCCAGTGAACTGGAAGTGTAGGCAGGTCTGAAGTTTCACTCTGAAGTTCTTTTTTTTCTCATATTTCCTATTCTATGGGTTCTTTCACACCATACTTTTTCCCATTTGTTTCCACTTTCTTTGCTTGGAACTTTGGCTATCCTAAATTTCTGTGTTTCCACCACATCATGGACACTGGCTTTAATTAAAGTTTGGTGGTTCATCACATAAACAAGTTTTCATATGACATGTTTTTGTTGTTTTTAAGATTTCATTTCAACCTTCACTTCTTCAGAAAAGCCTTCCTAATCTCCTGATCTAGGTCAAAACCCTATTGTCTATATTATGTATCTTTTATTCATATCATTTTTCACATTTGTAACTTTACACTTATTTGCATGATTCCTTGCTTAATAACAAATTTGTCAATTAGCCCTAAGTTCAATGTATAAGTGAAGTGCCTGTCTATTTTTGTTTTCTACTATATACTCAGTACCTAGTACATAGTAGGTGCTTGACAAATATTTGTTTAGTAAAGAATAATTAAAGTATTCTTTAATAAGTAAAGAAAAGCCTTGATGTGCATAACATTTGTTTTCTAACCAGTATGCCAAGCATAGCAAGTCCAAAACTGAGATCTCCATCTTCCCTTCCACACTCTCTTCTCTTTGTAATTTTCTTCATTTTGGCAAATGGCCCCTCAGTTTTTCCTTTTCCTCAGGCACATATCCTTCATGTCATCTTATACGACATGTCCAATTCAACAGCAAAAACAGTTAGTTGGCTTTATTGCAAAATTCTGTTCGTCCAGAATTCAACCTCATTGCCCATATCCACTGTTAACCTTCTAGTCTAACTCACTATCATCTCTGGCTGGATTAGAATAATGGCCACCTAACCAGTCTCCCTTCTGGCACTTTTGTGTGTCTGTATTTATTTTCCACATTGTGGAGGATCCTCTTGAAACATTAATCAAGTCATAAACTCTCTCAAACCCTCAAATGTTTTCCCATCTCACTCATGGTAAAAGTCCCTGTGGAAGCCTGAGTGGTTCTACAGAGCCTGCTCCATGATAGTAGGCACTTTCTTTTGTTCTGTTCTGTTCTCTGCTGTATCTGGAATGCAAAGAAGAGTCAATGGTACAAAGTAGATGCTCAATAAATATTCCTTGATGAATCCTTGCATCAAGAAATCAGAGGCTATGTCGTTTTAAAAAGTACTCTCTGACTTGTTAGGAAAATCATTATTGCAACCAATATTAGCTCAAAGAATCATTCAAGGGCATGCTGATGTCATAAGGCTGAATATTGCAATTGACTGAATTTAGAATTAGAAAATTTTCCACTTGGTAATTTAGTCTACGCTTATGTACTTGAATAACCTCTCAGCTTGGTGGTGATTTTGCGACATGTTATAGGTAATAGAAATCATAATAGTTCAATATTTTTGGTGGTTATTTTTTATTTGTTAAGACATTTTGACAATCAGCAAATCATTAAATCTGTAACAGTTCTACACCAAATCATGTATCAATTTCGTTACTGTTTGCCTCCTCAACCTGCTTGTGGTATTAAGATCTAGAATTGAATAACTTAAAATCTTAGAAGTAAGTAGGATAAGAGGGATGTGGTCACAGCAAACTGAAAACAATTCTAGATTTTTTCTGCTTATACTAATATATGTAAGAAAGTGACCATAGTACACTGAGAGACTAGTGATGACATTTCTTATCATTTAAATAAATTTCCACCAGTATTAAATCCTAAGATCATTTCTTGGGAAGATTATAATGATAAAATTGAAATTAGGGTGGTGAAAGGGGACAGGGAAACATGATGACTTCTTAAAAGTTAGGCCTCTGGATTGTTCATCCTTCCTCAAATCCATTAATATCTATACTTCTGAGGTATCTAGGGATGCTTCATAAAATTCAATTTTGTTCTCATGGCTGGGGAAGCTTCCTCATTTTATCAGCTAACATCTCACTCATTCAACAAATATTTATTAAACATCTATTTTGTGCTCAAAACCATTCGTTCTAAGTTCTGAAAATGTGAATACTACTGCACCTGTCTCAGTATAGAACCATTATATGTCACTCAGAACTATATCTAGGTGGAAGATTTTTCTCATGGAGAGACTGCACTATGCTTGAAGCAAGAAATAAGAGTTTGTTGTATTTGGGTAAAAAAAAAATCATAGTTAACAAAGGACTTCCATAACCCACACTTTTATCTGTCCCAGAAATTAGGAGGTAGAATAGAATGAATTTGAGGATAAATCTTTGCTGTAAATATATTTTGCTGCTATTAACATAATCATCACGTAATTGAATAAAATAAATTGTGATGTATTTAAAAATCAGATCAAAAATTATATATGCAAAACTTTTTTAAAAAGCCATCTTAATGATTGATTTCCAAATGATTTGTTTGTTGTACATATAGCCAATCTGAGATTGGCATTCCAAAATCTATAAGGAACTCACCAAACTCCACACCCCAAAAACAAACAATCCAGTGAAGAAATGGGCAGAAGACATGAACAGACACTTCTCCAAAAAGGACATCCAGATGGCCAACAGACACATGAAACAATGCTCAGCATCCCTCCTCATCAGAGAAATACAAATCACAACCACACTGAGATACCACCTCATGCCAGAGTGGCTAAAATGAGCAAATCAGGAGACTCTAGATGCTGTCGAGGATGTAGAGAAATGGGCACCCTCCTACACTGTTGGTGGGAATGTAAACTGGTGCAGCCCTTTTGGAAAACAGTGTGGAGATTCCTAAAAAAATTAACAGTGGAACTCCCCTATGACCCAGAAATAACACTGCTAGGAATTTACCCAAGGGATACAGGAGTGGTGAGGCATAGGGGCACATGTACCCCAATGTTCATAGCAGCACTCTCCACAATAGCTAAAACATAGAAAGAATCTAAGTGTCCATCAACTGATGAATGGATCAAGAAGATGTGGTTTATCTATACAATGGAATACTACATGGCAATGAGAAAGAATGAAATCTGGCCATGTGTAGCAACATAGTGTTATGCTGAGCAAAATAAGTCAGGCAGAGAAGGACAAATACCATATGCTTGCATGTATAGGAGGATTAGGAGGAACTTAACGGAGGACCATGGGGGAGAAGAAGGGGAAAAATAGTGGGGGAGAAGGAGGGAGGCAAACCATGAGAGACTCTTGAATGCCGAGAACAAACTGAGG
>NW_027533339.1:448109-454068 GCF_008692635.1 Crocuta crocuta | reverse complement strand
GCAGAAGACATGAACAGACACTTCTCCAAAAAGGACATCCAGATGGCCAACAGACACATGAAACAATGCTCAGCATCCCTCCTCATCAGAGAAATACAAATCAAAACCACACTGAGATACCACCTCATGCCAGAGTGGCTAAAATGAGCAAATCAGGAGACTCTAGATGCTGTCGAGGATGTAGAGAAATGGGCACCCTCCTACACTGTTGGTGGGAATGTAAACTGGTGCAGCCCTTTTGGAAAACAGTGTGGAGATTCCTAAAAAAATTAACAGTGGAACTCCCCTATGACCCAGAAATAACACTGCTAGGAATTTACCCAAGGGATACAGGAGTGGTGAGGCATAGGGGCACATGTACCCCAATGTTCATAGCAGCACTCTCAACAATAGCCAAAACATAGAAAGAATCTAAGTGTCCATCAACTGATGAATGGATCAAGAAGATGTGGTTTATCTATACAATGGAATACTACATGGCAATGAGAAAGAATGAAATCTGGCCATGTGTAGCAACATAGTGTTATGCTGAGCAAAATAAGTCAGGCAGAGAAGGACAAATACCATATGCTTGCATGTATAGGAGGATTAGGAGGAACTTAACGGAGGACCATGGGGGAGAAGAAGGGGAAAAATAGTGGGGGAGAAGGAGGGAGGCAAACCATGAGAGACTCTTGAATGCCGAGAACAAACTGAGGACAAATGGAGTGGGGTGAGGGGAAAGGGGCTGGTGGGCATGGAGAAGGGCACTTGTGTGGATGGGCACTGGGTGTTATATGGAAACGAACTTGTCAATAAACTATTTAAAAAGTATTAAAGCATAAATAAAAAGAATAAAACTTCTCTTTATTAAGTGACTTTTGCCATTTAGACATGGAAAATATGTTGCAATAGATCAATACATTTAGGTATTTTTATTCAATCTCACTGAATCCAATCTAAGAAAATAAATCCAAGACTCTTCCTGCTTTTCATTTCTTTTTTTGAAACAGTTGTTGTGGCAGGAAATTCAAAGAGATGTTTTGCATTCAAGAATAGGGGAAAAGTCATTCTGAAACAAAGAATAAAAAACCAAATGGAACAAAAACCAAACAAACAAAAAGTAGAAGAAGCCCTCAAGAAAGTTTTTCAACTACTGGTTTAAAAAAAAAAACAACAACAACTCTATAAACCCTTTAAAAACGAGGGCTCATAGAAATGTACCACATCTATATTCAACACTCAAATAAGCATATTAGAACCTTAGGCATCCTTTAAAGACCCATATGTTTGGTGTAATTGCTCTAAACAAAGATAAATTTCCAAGGTCTGAGAATGTTTCTTTTCTTTTATCCCAGTAAGGAGGTTGTTCAAGCAATAAGAACCTCTTTAGACAATGCTTCTTACCAACCTGGATCCCACACTGCTCACCCAAAGCAAACCACACACACATGAATGGAAACTGTTAAACTATACAAGACTGACTCTAAAATTAAAAAAAAAAATGCTTATCCTTAAAGAGGGTTAAGCATATCCTCAAAGCAGAGAATTTGAGACAGCTGAAATTCTGTACATTTATATGCACACATCTAAGCAATAACAGTTAACCAAAATGCACACTATCAAAAACACATGGCTGAGCAACCTAGGAATTTTGCTGTTAGCTATGATGCTGTAGTGGGAACCTCATATTGTATGTCACCCTGTCTTGATTCTGTTTATCCAAAGGCCTTCATCAAACACTGAATAATTCCCCAGGAGAATGTCAGCTGTTTTCTTCTGGAAAAATAGTCATGATGCATGATAATATGTTAGACTTATATTTTTAAGATGTCCCCACCTCCCTCAACACATACATGTCATAATGAATTTGAATTATTCTTCAAAGTAAATAGCTGAGCAGCTCATATTCTATGCAACATTCTTCTCACCAACTTGTCAACTAAATGAATTACAGTGAAATGAGTAACAGTGGGAAGCTTCAAGGAAAAATCCTTCCATTCAGGAACTTAAAGGAACGAGTCTGAAAAATAGAGAAGGGCAGTTCTAACACATTTTCTTGATCTACAGTTTAATGGTAACTAATCATGGTAGTACTAGATAAACCTAAAGAAGAGTCAAGTTTAAATGCCTGTTGTGCTGGTGGTCCCTGTGGTGTGTGTGCCTGGGATGTTTTACTGAGGATATGTTTTTGTTGGTTGCAGGAAGAAGGGGAGGTGGGGCTTTGACACTTAGGGTGATGGGAAAGAAAGGTATCCAATAGGGGACATGATAGAATCCTTTTTATCAGTCCTTGTGGACTGTGGAATTTTCCTTTCATATAAGCATTTGCTCCAAGGACAGCAGGGTTACAACAAAAGCTAAAGAAGCCATTTCCATGAGGAAGAGAGACACTCAGCCCGATTAGATAGCTACAGGAAAGCAGAATCACTTCTTTTCTTTATAGAATAGAATAGGACACCATCCTAGGGTTCCAAAGGCAGGTACTCCTGTGGCTTCTCCTCAGAGCATAAGGAATATACAACCATTTTTATTTTGTAGTAACTGAAGTGTTCAGAGTCTCAGCCTGTCCCCCCCACCCAAGCCCCAGCTAGCTAAAGTGTTGTTTCTGCACATTAATGAGGAGGCAGGCGTCTGTCCAGTGTACATTTGTTCCTTTCATGCACACGACCTCAACCAGAGGTTCCTGGATGCCAGCCATGGACACAGTTCACCACAAGTCAAGCACAAGTCTTTTAACAGGTTGGCAGAAAAGCAAGCTTGTGCTGCATTTCCTGGCCTCAGAAATTTCTCCTAGTACATATTTAAGTTTTCTTGATTTATTCCCCATATGGTTCATGTGGTTAACCACAGTTTTATTTTTCTTAATAGCAGTAAAGAGAGACTCATCATGACCCTTCTTCAGGCTCATCACTCTCTCACTCAGAACTATAATTTATTAGGAACATCCTCTGTGGGGATGAATGGCTCTGCTCTTTGGTAATAGGATATGGAGCTTTTACACACTGTGAGATATGCTGCTTAGTGCCAGATAACAGTTTTGGTAAGTCACTGAGGGAAGTAAGAATCTGTCTCTTCTTCTGATCCACTGAACTGTCAAGGTAGGTGCCAGGATAGGTCAAGAAGGGGCCAAGTCTTCTTCCTTTGCATATGCTCAGAGTTGTCTGTAGGGCTCAAGAGAAAGGGCAGAGACATTTGAGCCAGATAGACTTGTTTTTAAATTCAGGTCTGTGAGTCTGGTGCACTCTACTCAATCAGGCTCAGTTTAGTCCTCCAGGAGACATTTGACAATGTATGTAGGAATTTATGATTGTCGTGCCTGGGAAGGTGCTTCTGGGAAGAAGTCATCCTACAATGCACAGGAGGGCTTGCTTCCTCTTATTTCTTTTCAAAAAAGAGCCCAGAATATTAGGAGTGCTCAGGTTAAGAAATCTTACCCTAAATGTTTGATGCTGAGCAAGTTTCCTAACCTTATCTAAGATGAAAGATAAATATGGGCCTTATAAGGTTGTAATGGAGATTAAAGTTAAAGAAACAAAGGATATAAACTAGCTGTGTTGAGTACAGAACTAAAGCCATTCCTTTCCTCTTCTCTTTGGTATCAGAACCTATAAGCACTCTATTTGCCATTACATTTTGCTCCCATCACAAGTCTGTTTCAACTTAGCTTTGGCTAAGTTATGTTGAGTTATTCTGAATTTCTCTGAAGTAACAAATACTCCAAATTCTCAGGGTTTGTGCCAAGCAAGGCTAGTTCCTCACTTATGACTGTCTGTCTGTCTGTCAGGATTGCCTCTTTAATTAGGCCCAGGCTGAAGGAGCAGCCCCTGTCTGGGACATTGTGATGTCCGGTAAAAAAAAAAAAAAAAGAAAGAAAGAAAAAGAAAAAAGAAAGAAAGCAATAAAAAGCATACACCACCTTTAAAATTTTCCACATAAATGTGTCCTACATCACTATTTGAAATACCTCTTACTAACCCATTGTTGAGGGAGCGATTCCCACTGTGTGTTTATGGGAATGACTGAATATGTAACCCCTTACCCTGGACAGATAAAATCAACAGCAGTTTCTTAGTCACTTATACCCACTGCCCAGGGGAAGAGGACACTGCCCATGATGCAGAGTCACATGAAGTTTGCACTCAGGAACACATTGGGCAAGCAGGGGCTATGGCAGGCACACTTTGTCGTGTCGAGAGAATGAGATGCCCCTGGTTTCCACAAGAGGATGTAATTGGTTTGCTTGAATAATTATGTATTTGGCATTCCATAATTAATGAATTAAGTAATTCAATACTTGGCTTGTTTGGATAATTCCTGACAAGGAATTGAAACCTGCTACGAAAAGGCCTGCCCTAGTGGTAGAGCATTTGACTCCAAAAGGGACAGCACTTGGCAACTTTGATAAGAAGGATGATTTGGCTAGGGGATCCTATTCAAGGAAGCAGAAAGGGGAAAGGATCTTGTGATTAGGCCATTTAGAGCCCACCTGCTTTTTCCAGATACCAAGACAGAACATAATATTGAGCCTTAATTTTAGGCCTTAAACCACAATCACTTCTGCTTGAATTTCCTGGGCCCACATAAGTTACATGGAAAATTGAATCAAGTGACAGAAAGTAACTTAAAAATCATTTGTCATTTTGAGCCAGTAGATCCCACACTTCCATTTCTGTTCATAGGCACTTTTGTTGAATGTGATCTTATCTAAACATCATCTACAACAATGATGTAATCAGATCTAACAGCCTTAAAGTGAGACACAGGGCATCCCACTGTCTCACCATCCAATTACATCTGCTTTACCAATGAAAACACTGAAGACCAGAGTAGTGACTTAAGTTTAACAGCAGATTCAAATATTCTGGTGGGAACACATATTTCTAAGCTGAAAGTAACAAATTCCACGGTGAAAAAATAGAGAAAAAAATGAGGCCTTTTTATTCTAAAAGTATGCATATAGGAAAAGGGGGGCAAAGGAGGAATGAGAATGGTAGTGAAAGAGAGAATATGGGAATAATTATGGAGATTAAAGGAAATAAAGCAGAAAAGCAGGCAGGAGGCTGCAAGGCCAATTCAGACGTGTACCATGCTGATGACTTCCAACCTTTCTGTTCAACCAGAGCCCTGAACTTCAGATTTGTGAATCCAACCACTGGCTTAACATCCGACTTGAAGCCTGATGATATTTTGGTCTTCTAAGTCCAAGACAGAACTCTTAGTTCCCTACCTTCCTCACCCTGTTTCTCCTTAGTCTTCCTGACTTTATCAGTTATACCATCTACCCAGTTTCTCAAGCCAAATACATAGTTGTTGGTGACTCTCCTTTCTCCTTTCCCTTCCATAGTCAATCCATTAGCAAAGTCTATTGGTCCACCTTCTAATTATATGCAGAATTTGAGCTTTTCTCACCAAATTTGCAATCTCTACCATGTCCTGGAAACTGTAATGGCCTCTTGTCTGATATCTGTGCTTTTACTTTTGTATACTACAATCCATTTTCTTCACAGCAGCCTGAGAAATCTCTATATAACATAAATCAAATAATACCACCTCTCTGACTTAAATTCTCCAATAATTTTCCATCAGCCCATAGAATAAAGTCCAAACTCCCTCATGACCTCCAAGGCCCCAATCTGTTCAGCTCCAGCCTATTTCTTATAGCTTATGTCCTATCACTAGGCACCTAATTCATTCAGCTGATGCATCTTCAGTCATACTGACATTCTTAACATTCCTAGACATATCAAAATTGTAGTTCTGTATAGGCTCATACTCTAGACTTTTATGAGGTCTTACCTTTCATACTCTTACCTTTTTTACCCTTCCCCTTCTTACCTTATCATTGTCCATTTATTCAACTAATATTTTTCCCAGTTCTAAAAATATAACAGGTACTGTTTTCTTATCTGAAATGTCTCCTCCTCAGAAAAACCTTTCCTGAATCTTGCTATCATCCCTGTCATTTTTTATCTCCATA